>NC_066534.1:6537476-6594976 GCF_024679095.1 Eriocheir sinensis | reverse complement strand
ACTATCTCGTCACGTACAGTCAGAATCGCTGGAGCCTTGTACATGACTGAGGTCATTTTAGCCTCACACGGTACTCGGCGAGGCATCGCTGGGGCACCGCGGCGAACTGTGCAAGCGACAAGTCACATCATCAACTTTTTCTTTTTACCTCCCAATTTATGGAAAGTGAAGCCTTTGCGTCGCCTCCCGGGGTGGGGGTGCCTACAAAACTTGTCTCCTCAGAGATGAGGGGCTTGTGGATGGAGTACAACAACGCGGAATGCCGAAGCGCCGGCTGGGAGGACATTTTTACGCTGAGCATTTTAAAGACACCTTCAAGGGATTCAGCAACGCGAGGGGCGTGCAGAGTGCAGGAACGAGTGTCTTATGTCTTGCTTCTCCTTAGTAGCCTACAATTATGACGAAGAGAAGAGAAGCAAAGACCCCCCAGAAGCTTGACGTTTTGTGGTAGTTTTGAAGGAACCTGAGGAGAATTTAGGCAGTTGATTCGATGCGTCATATCGACCGAGGCGGCGAGAAAAATTGTGCGTCATGTTATTCGGGCCTGGTGCTTGTGGACCGAACTTTTCCCAGAACGATTTGCCTGTTTGCTGTTTCAAACACACACACACACACACACACACACACACACACACTGGAGATGAACAAGGCAGCATCAGCAGTGGCAGCGGTGGCGCCGCCGTGTGGTGTGGCCGGCGGTGGCTGGGAGGGGCAGGCAAGACAGCCGGCGGTGGTTTGTTCCCGGGCTGAGCGAAGAGAGACAGGAGCCTTATGGAGAGTGAAGTTGAATTATGGATGAGGCTTGAGAGTAGCGGCGGCGGTGGCGGGAGGAAGGTGAGCAGCGAGCCATTTTCGACAACAGGGTGGTTTTTGCAGGGTTTGTAGCGGGCGGGATCTGCGCGTTGGTTTGTAGTAGCGTGGATGAGGTAGACTTCTTGCAGCGCTACTGTGGAGGTTCTTATATTCCCCCAAAGTTGCATTACTCTTATTTGCTTCTCTTCTTTCCTTCTTATCTGGTTCTCCGGCTTCTCTACTTGCATCACGTTTTCTTCGCTTCTTATGTGGTTCTCCTGCTTCGCCGTTTTAAGTCGCCTTGTAGTGTGGACGAGGTAGTCTCTGGGTCTTGTTACCTCTCTTTGCTTCCCTTTTCCCTTATCATCTGGTTCTCCTACTTCTCTGCTTGCATCACCTTTTCCTCACTTCTGATCCAGTTTTGCTCAGCCGTCCTAAGTTGCCTTGTAGTGAGGACGAGATATTCTTTGTACGATGCTGAAGGGAAAGTCTTGAAGTCCGCCCGGCCTCGTACCATCTCTCTGTGCTTTACTTTTTCTTCCCTTCTTATCTGGTTCTGCCGCTCCGTCATCTTGTAGTGACGACGAGATAGCCTTCGCATAGCGCTGAAGGGAGAGTCTCTTGAAGTCCGCCCAGCATCGTGCCTCCTCTAATTGCTTGGCTCTCCCTCACTTCTTATCTGGTTCTCCTGCTCCGTCATCCTCTCCTCCTCCTCGTTATCTTTCCCTTACTAGGACGGGAATTTATTCAGCTTCCGACATTACCTTCCCCCGCATTATCATATTTCCCATTATTACTGCCGCCAGCGCTCCGGAGTGGAGGGGAGGAGGCAAGAAAGGAAGGAAAGAAGGCGGGTGTCATGTGAGAGAGTGAGGGAAGAAAATATATAAAAAGAGTAAGAGCAAAAAGCGGAACGGAGATAAAAGAGGGAGGAAGACAGCACGAAGAAAGGAGTGGAAGGGCGAGGCGAAATGAGGTGAAAAGAAAGAGCACAAGAACGAAAAAGAAAAGAGGAAATGACAATTAATGGACTCACACTGTCCCATTTTAAGTGAGATGTAGGTCATTGTGTCACATAAATCACACGAGCGAGCCAAAAATAGCGATGGTCGACCGGCAACTCATCTCAACTTAGCTCCTCTGTTTTTTCACCCAGCCCTGAATCTCTAAGCCTCTCACACGCTCCTTTTTATCCGAGCGTCTCCTGCATTTCAATCCCTTCCTCCCTTCGCTTTACTTTTGCTCCACTTGTTCCTCTTTCACACTCGCTCTCTTTCCGTGCTCTCCATCATCCTGTCGTCCTCTTGTCGTCCTCTTCGCTAACCTCTTCACCTCCTCTTCACAGCCTTCCGCCTCTGCTCTGTAACCACTTAGGAGAGAGAGAGAGAGAGAGAGAGAGAGAGAGAGAGAGAGAGAGAGAGAGAGAGAGAGAGA
Source organism: Eriocheir sinensis (assembly GCF_024679095.1). Lineage (NCBI taxonomy): Eukaryota > Metazoa > Arthropoda > Malacostraca > Decapoda > Varunidae > Eriocheir > Eriocheir sinensis. The sequence continues at coordinate 6,592,750 of NC_066534.1, read as the reverse complement.
GAGAGAGAGAGAGAGAAGGTACACAAGGCTTTCTCTCTGGATTATGTGGAGGCCTCTTTTTTTCCTTTTTTTCATCCCCGGTCACTGGTGTTCTTGCTACGTGGTTTCTTGTACGCTACTGTAGCTTATGGCCGTATAATTACGTTTGATTTCTTTTCAACACAAGTGAAAGTAGTAGTGAGAACATAATATTCCTAATTGTTTTTACGATCAGTGGTGGAATATTTTCTTCTCTTCACATTTTCAAATAATTATGGGAAGGTCTCGTCGTATTTCTTGTCCTGTTTTAGAAGCGAGATACATTTCCTGCCAAATAAACCTTCCTACGCAAGCTTCCTGTTTGGGATTAAGACTGAACAAAATCATAATACGATTTTAGGTTTTGCAATCATTGGCGAAATACTATTTTACTTATTTTTGTATCAGTAAATTTGTTGTTGTTTTCTGTTCCTTGTTTTGGAGGCAAGATGTGTTTCCCGTCAAATAAACCTTTAACGGAATCTTGCCGTTCATAAAATGTTATTGTGTGGAAGCAGTGGGTCTCGCGGGCCAACTTACAGCATCTGGGAGCAACTTTATGGCCCGGAAGAGCGCGCGAGTCCAAGTTAAAATCATTTGTATCTCGGGAATGTTTATGGCGCCCAGACTTAATAAGCGTATACGTGCGCTGATGCTCCCCAGTATTCATCTCCCTCTCGCCCGTGTTGTGGCGTAAATTATCTTTGTTTGTCTGGCAGCGCTGACACTCATGCCAAAGGTGTATTTACAGAATCATAAGTCTCCACGCCTCCTCCCTTTTTTAATGATTCATGTTGTTTATTATTAGTGTGAGTTACATAGGGAAGGGTTTCAGCAGGGAGAGCTCACAACACAACCCATCAATGCTTAATCACGGCTATGTTTGTTATTCCTAGTTGTATGAGTTTCCCGGGAGCGTATTTAAACAGTGAGAGGAAGACGGCGCACACAACCGAACTCTGCATCAACACAGACATTCCCTCACCATTGCTTTTATTGTCATTAGTTCAAGTTTGGCAGGTAAGGCTTTCAACATAGTGCAAACAAGACACACACAACTGATTGGTGTTCTGACACGGACGTACCTTAATTACGAGCCTAAAGGTCCTGAGAATCATATGTCAGGTAAAACGAATTAGCTTCATAAGGGCGGCAGCACGCGCCCGCCCAACCACCGCGCTGAATTGAAAACCAATACTCCCCCACTACCAGAGAGAGAGAGAGAGAGAGAGAGAGAGAGAGAGAGAGAGAGAGAGAGTGAGTGAGTGAGTGAGTGAGTGAGTGAGTGAGTGTGTGTGTGAGTGTGTGTGTGTGAGAGAGAGAGAGAGAGAGAGAGAGAGAGAGAGAGCAGTGTCCTGGGTTGTGTGTCAGGCGTGTGTACAGTCGCAGATTAAGTCCTGTATTGTTGTTCTTTCATCTGCCGGTTTGGTCCAGCTGCGCCGGCTTGCCATTTCACTTTTGTTTGCCCTGCCGCTACCTGACTTCTCCAACCACTTTATATTTTACCTCTATATTACTCTTTGCTACTCCACTTTCTCCATCCCCACTATTGTTATTATTGGAACCTGCGTCATTGGATCGTTTTGGAGTGAGGGTGTGTGTTTATGAATCCCAGCTGCTCATCCGTGATAGTTTTAGTGTAAATTTTTCATCTGTACTATTTATTTTACTTCTTTCCTCCCTTTATGCCACTGGTTTAATTTGGAGGGAGGTGAGGGTCTGATTTTTCTCTCTCTCTCTCTCTTTTGTTTCCCATATTCTAACTTTTGTCACTGGTCTAATTTGGAGGAGGTGAGGTCTGATTCTCTCTCTCTCTCTCTCTCTCTCTCTCTCTCTCTCTCTCTCAGTACTATTTTTGTTTCCCCATATTCTATAACTTTGTCACTGGTCTAATTTGGAGGGAGGTGAGGGTCTGATTCCTCTCTCTCTCTCTAACCCTCTGCTTTCTCTCAGTGCTATTCTTGTTTTCCCATGTTCTATAATTTTGAGTGATGGGAGTGGCAGTACGGTGCTCCACATGCCCTCGTCTGCCTCATCTCTCCTCGCCTCCGCCCTGCCCTTCCTTGAGTCTCTCTGTACCAACTCATTCCTACCTTCTGCTTTCTCTCTGGCGTCTTTCCTAATTGTTTACGTGATGAAAGGGGCTGCATGTCGGCTCTCCTTGTCCTTGCCTGTCTTGCCTTGCCCTGGGTTGCATAACAAATCATTCATTCCTTCTGCTTTCGCTCACTCGTCTCTCCTAATTGTAAATGGGATGAACGGGGCTGCATGGTGGCTTTCCTTGCCCTTGCCTACCTCACCTTGCTTCATCTCGCCCTGCCCGCTTTGCCCTGCCTTATGTCGCTTATTCTTACCCTTTGCTTTCTCTCAGGTCTTTCCTAATTGTATACGTGAAGAGAGGAGTTGCATGGTTGCTTTCCTTGCCCTTGCCTATATGCCTCACCTTGCTTCATCTCGCCCTGCCCGCTATGCCCTGCCTTGTGTTGCTTATTCCTACCCTCTGCTTACTCCCAGGTCTTTCCTAACTGTATACGTGAAGAGAGGGGTTGCATGGTTGCTTTCCTTGTCCTTGCCTACCTCACCTTGCTTCATCTCGCCCTGCCCGCTATGCCCTGCCTTATGTCGCTTATTCTTACCCTCTGCTTTCTCTCAGGTCTTTCCTAATTGTATACGTGAAGAGAGGGGTTGCATGGTGGTTCTCCTTGTCCTTGCCTACCTCTCCTTGCTTCATCTCGCCCTGCTCGCTTTGCCCTGCCTTATGTCGCTTATTCTTACCCTCTGCTTTCTCTCAGGCCTTTCCTAATTGTATATACGTGAAAAGAGGGGTTGCATGGTGGTTCTCCTTGTCCTTGCCTACCTCTCCTTGCTTCATCTCGCCCTGCTCGCTATGCCCTGCCTTATGTCGCTTATTCTTACCCTTTGCTTTCTCTCAGGTCTTTCCTAATTGTATACATGAAGAGAGGGGTTGCATGGTGGTTCTCCTTGTCCTTGCCTACCTCTCCTTGCTTCATCTCGCCCTGCCCGCTGTGCCCTGCCTTATGTCGCCTATTCTTACCCTCTGCTTTCTCTTAGGCCTTTCTTAATTGTATATACGTGAAGAGAGGAGTTGCATGGTTGCTTTCCTTGTCCTTGCCTACCTCACCTTGCTTCATCTCGCCCTGCCCGCTGTGCCCTGTCTTATGTCGCCTATTCTTACCCTTTGCTTTCTCTCAGGCCTTTCCTAATTGTATATACGTGAAGAGAGGGGTTGCATGGTGGTTCTCCTTGTCCTTGCCTGCCTGCCTTGCCCTGTATCATTGTTCCTACTCCTTTTTCCTCCCCTCCTCCGCGCCACGCCCACCGTTTCTTTCGCCTTGTCCCACTCCCTCTCATTCTCACCTTTCCCTCCCTCAAGCTTCGCCTACACGGAGCTGATCTGGGCAGTCAATTGCGCTCTTTTGGCTTCACTCTGCGGCCCTTCTTTAAAATTTTGGCTGAAATGTGTGAGTGACAGGCGTGCGTTGGAAGAAAAGCAGGCGGGTGAAAGGCGAGAGAGGAAAATGCATGGTAAAGGATATGGTAAAAGTCGGAAGGAAAAATATGCACCGGTGAAAGGGATGTGAGTGAAGGAAAAATACGGCAAAGGAGAGAAAATAAAGATCATGTGTTTGCATCTCTTGCCCTTTCAACTGTATTTGCTCAACGCTGAAAAAATTATGCGAGATGTTTTCTGCACCGTTATCCGCACTTCCAGCAATGCCTAATCTTTTCTTTTTTCTCTTACAGGTGAGTGTGGGAGTCCCAGGGCGCAGGTGGAGGGTCGCTCGCCGGCATAGGGGAGTCAGGTAGGCGATGATTCATGTTAGATCAGCGTGTGTCATATGGTAATTAAAGCAGGCAAAAAGTGAGTCTGTGAAAGGCTTTTTTTTATTCATGTATTGACGCTGATATGTGTGCATGTGTGTTTGTGTGTATGTGGGGGTGGGGTGTTGGGAGGAGGGGTTGAGAGAGATGTTTGTCCAGAAGTGGGCCGCCAGCAAGCAATCATGGTATTCCCCTTGTTTCTAAATCATCTTGGCTTAATTAATACCGTTTTAAGCACAATATGATAATCACACTCGTTTACCTTACTTGTGTTTACGAGTGTTTCTAGAACAGTAAAGTAAGACAAAATTAACACAGCGACTACTTGCTTCGGTTCAAGGAGATGAATCTTGAAAATCCTGTTTATGACGCAGTGCTTTGAACAACAGTCGCATAAAATGGTAGTTAATACTTGAATAATAGTTATTTATGTCATTGAATGGAAGAACACGTGTCGTAAGCAGGTGAGCTTAAAATTCATATAAAACGGACATAATTGAATAATTGAGATCTCGATCTTATTAACCTTACACTTTAAAATGATTAACGTACTGGACATTTCTGGTAGATAATTTTAACATACGCTCGGTGCCTCATTAAGATAACTAAACCTTGATGAGACACAAGCTTCGTGTACATTTTTTATGCATGAGCGCGGCGTTAAGTAGCGACTTCGAGTAGCGGGCTTTTTTTTAAATTATTGTTTCCTTTTTTTGTGCCCTTGAGCTGTCTCCTTTGTTGTAAAAAAAAAAAAAAAAAACACGTGTAGGGCAGCACAAGACGATAAAGGTTAATGGAACGTAAACAAACACTTATAGTGAAGGCGTCGGTCGCGTCTTGGCGCCACAGCCTCACTTGACCTGCGACGAGGGAGGTGGAGGTTCTGCTCGCACGTATTTCGCAAGTCTGAATATTCGTTTTTAATTTGTTGAAGGATTTACTTTCTTGCTCGCCGGGAAGGTCAGAGGCCCCCGGCGCTGCCTCAACTCTCGCCTGGCGGGGAGGGGATCAGGGTGGCAGTCCTCGGCCCCTCGTTTCTCCCCCGTTCTCATCCCCCTCGCGTCCCCTTTCCCTCGAGACTCCTCTGGAAAGTTAATGTTAAACAGTCAAACGTCACATTTTTCTTGGACTCTCACTTGCTTGCTCTCGTCTGATTCATGACCTTTAATGTTATGGAACTGGACCTCCCCTCTCTCACACACACACACACACACACACACACACACACACACACACACACACACACACACACACACACACACACACACACACACACACACACACACACACACACACACACACACACACACACACACACACACACACACACACACACACACACACACACACTCACTCTCTCTCCTTTTCTTTCTTTCTTTCTTTTTACATTTTACTTAGTGCAAGTTAATACAAATATGTCGATGATTTTCTCTCTCTCTCTCTCTCTCTCTCTCTCTCTCTCTCTCTCTCTCTCTCTCTCTCTCTCTCTCTCTCTCTCTCTCTCTGTCCCCCTTTAACCGTTAGGCCATTAAATAAATCAACAAAGTAGCTAATCAGTCTCCTTTATGGGTACACACACACACACACACACACACACACACACACACACACACACACACACACACACACGGCTGGCCGATAACAATAACAATAACACTAACACACTAGGGCCAGGACAGCGGTAATCAATATCTGTAGGGCAACGTACGAACCCATCACCCACCACCCACCCACGCTAAACTCACGCCCATAGCCCACAGCCCACCGCACTCCGTCACTCAGGATTCCCACCCCACGCAGCCAATTTTGGTGTTTCTGGGAAGCGGCTGGCAGCGGAGGAGGAGGCTGGGCGTAACGGGAATGGAGAGCGAGGTGTGGATAGGAGGTGTAACGTGTGGCGAGTGAGTATGGAGTGAATGTGTGAGTTTATAGCTTGAAGGAGAGAGTATTGGTGCTGGGGGGGAGTTTATAGGAGTAGATAGTAATGCGTTCATGGGTTTATTAATGGATGAGAAAATAGTATGTGGATTGGGGAGTGGAGAAAGAGATTTACCAGGGAATTTGTTTCTTTGGGTGTTTATGATTAACTAGAGTAACGTATTCATGGATTGAGTGATGGGAGAGAGAAGACATTATTTCCTCCCCTTCCCGTCCATATGAAGCCTATTTATTGCTGGACCGGTTTTATTTTTTTATTCCTTGAGAAGGCGTAGGATTCAAGAGAGTTTGCTTGCCCTGGGTGTTCATAATTAACTAAAGTAAAGTTCTAGTGCTGATTGATGGAAGAGTAATTGAAGTGTAGTTTGGGATTATAGGGAGCGTGATTTCTCTATGTTAAGGCGAAGAATTAAAGAGGAAAAGTCATGTATTCTAAGGGTGATTGAAGGAAAGGAAGGAAGGAAAGTAGTGTGTGTGGCTCGTGTATGCGGGAAGAAAGAAGGCAGCGTTGTAGGCCGTATAGCTTTGGAAACACTCGCGTCCTTGTCGCCGCGCGCTTTGTCACTGCTAATGGAAAACGAGGCGACGGCGCAAACGTGTGGAAAATTAAAAGACAAATTAGTGTGACGAGGCACTTGTGAACTCTTTCGCTTCCTCTCCTGTTGTTTTCGTTGAGGGTAAAGTCTCAAGCGTTCAGGGAGCAGCACTTGGACGTATTTTTACGGAGAAAGGTTTTGTGACGCGGCATAACGTGGGCCCCATTTCGTGTCACCTTTTTTTTTATTTTGTTGTTTTTATTCAGGTTTTCCGAAATATTTAGTAAACAAGTTTAGCACATTATTATTATTATTATTATTATTATTATTATTATTATTATTATTATTATTATTATTATTATTATTATTATTATTATTATTATTATTATTATTATTAGTTGATGTTTTCGTTTCGCCACAGTTCTTTTTGTTCTTGTTGCTTGAGATAAATGCATTGGGTAGGAATTAAACGAAAACTCCTAATTTAAGCATTATGTATCTCGTTCGATCTCGTTCGTTTTGTTGTCCTGTTTTTTATACATGCCGCTGGGCGAAATGAAACTATTATTATTATTATTATTATTATTATTATTATTATTATTATTATTATTATTATTATTATTATTATTATTATTATTATTATTATTATTATTATTATTATTATTATTATTATTATTATTATTCACACACACACACACACACACACACACACACACACACACACACACACACACACACACACACACACACACACACACAGACACACTCTAAAAAAAACGTCTTATGATTCAAAGCTAATGAACACCAGTCAGGCTACCGCGAGTGCCTGTCACGAACTCCACATTGTTTGTGTCTCACCTCAAACAACACTTTGTCGGCGCGCCTGACCTTGGTGAAGGGTCGTTTCATATCCCAGACAGCAGCTCATTCCCAGACACGTCGAGCCCGGATATCGTGGGCCAAGCGGCGCGGCTCCCGTGGACCCACGGCCAGCTGGCAGGCTGCCCCCCTCCCAGCGAAAGTGTTTCACTGTTCACGGAGAGAGGTGGTGGGCAGGGAGGCGGGGGAGGGCTGCGGGGTGTGGGACGTCGTGGCTGAGCACATGGAGCTGTGGGCTTCGTATTGATTCTTCGTAATGACTTACTACTCGGTGCGCAGGAGAGAGAGAGAGAGAGAGAGAGAGAGCAGTAATATTAGTAGTATAGTGTTTGCCCGTTAGCCAAAATTCTTCAGCAAATTTACCGTTCCAGAAGCGTTCCAGTGGCGCGGCCCACCGAGGCCTGGCCGGGCTGGGTCTGGGCGTGCCGGGGCCGCGCCGCCCTGGACGCTGGAAAGATTAAGGCGGCTGGGGACTTGTAGGGGAAATATCTCAACTAAGCAAACAAGGAATTAGAAGAAAAGTTGTTTACCTTTCGATACCATCTAATACTAAGTAATCACTAAAAAGGTTCCTTTTGAACGGAAAGTTTTAGAGGAAGTGTTTAGGATAATATTCAGATCAAGGCCCAGAGAAGATCTTTTATCGATCTTGCTTCAGATGATATGTGACGTTTTTCAATTAAAACTTTGAGCTTCCTTTGGTCGCGAAATGGAGCAAATCTTTCCTTCCCTTCACTCATCAATTTTCGGTACATCTTTCATTACAACATTGGTTACTCATGTGAACTTGTCAGTAAAGTAAGTCTTTAAGTATTAAGGCGCTGCCTGCCCGTTAACGAAGCAGCCTCACTCAAGTGCTGCTCACGTAACCTGTTTTACACTCGGCTTAAAAAGTTGGCTCTTACTTCACTTACAATGTATGCTTTAATTAAAGTTTTTCACAGTCTTGAGCTTCTTGTCAGTTTTCAGTAAGGAAGCTTTGCGTCACCTATGTTTAAAGTCTCTTGCAGGAACTTCGTTCTCACATTCATTAAAAGAACTAGTAGTTTTCGAAGGTAATGTTTGTGAAAGCTGCACTGGACACTTTTCTGGTATCAGTTTGTGATACACAGAGATACGAAACAAAGCTTTTCCTGCAAAAATCTTTCATTTGATATTTCCTGCCCTAGCTTGGCATTGGTCCCCGTTACTGAGGGCCACTCACTTCACCCACGCCCAAAAGCAGTGATAAGAGACGACTTGTGTTACGAGGGAGTGAAGCGAACGCAGAGGCTTGCAGGCGTGTCACGGAGAGGAAGGGTCGCGAAGGGGAGGCGAGGAGTGGAATGTGTAATGCAATAAGATTAGGGGAGAATCTGAATACTCTTTCTTTCTCTCTCTAGGGGAGAATGAATAGATACGTGTTGAATAAAAGATGAAGATTTTATTTTTGACTGACATTTTAAGGCCTTCATATTCTTTAGTTTTCTCTTTTCCTATTTCTCTCTGCTCCAAAACTAATTCATATTTCAACATTCATCATGCCCACACTTTATTGCATACCTTTTGCATTTTATGAGTCTCTCTCTCTCTCTCTCTCTCTCTCTCTCTCTCTCTCTCTCTCTCTCTCTCTCTCTCTCTCTCTCTCTCTCTCTCTCTCTCTCTTACCTTCGTCTCTATCCTCCACTTTCTTTTCTCCTCCTTGTTAATGTGTTTGTGGTGGCTAGGATGTGTGTGTGTGTGTGTGTGTGTGTGTGTGTGTGTGTGTGTGTGTGTGTGTGTGTGTCTGAAAACACACACACACACACACACACACACACACACACACACACACACACACGCACACACACACACACACACACACACAGGTTTCATTCAAGCAAAAACTCGTGGGCCTTGACAGCTTGCCTTGCCGTTATTACTATTATTAAGAAAGTGGAAAGTTGGCAGAAATTAGTAAAAGAGGAAAATCATTTTACATTCGAAAAGTCTTTTGGGAATTGAAATGCAAACAAAAAATATATACGTGAAAGTCAATTAATTAAGATATGTAAAAAATAAAAAAAACGTGAAATTTAATTAGGCGCCTCGAAGGAAAAAAAAATCTAGAATGGACGCGGGAGTAAAAGAAAAAAAAAGGAAAAAAGAAAATGAAGTAAAAATGAACTACGTGAAAAATCGTGACGGATCCAGACAGCTGTTGATTGGGGCATTGGGGGTGGGGGTGGGGGGGGGGAGGCTGTCTAGTTGAGCGGCCCTGCGTGTCCTTCTTCGACTCTCTGACAACTTCGCGCACTCTCAGTGATATTTTCCTCCCCTTCCCATCAGTGTTGAGCCTATTTAGTGTTAGCCTACTACCGCTCTCAATCTTCTAATACCAACCCGCATATCCTCGGAACTATTTTTTTATTCTCTCCTAACATTACTTTCCTTCCCTTCCCATCAATATTAAGCCTACCTTATTTTTTTATGCTCTCCTAAAATTACTTTCCTTTTCTTCTCATCCATATTAAGCCTATTTGCTGTTAGCCTACTACCGTTCTCTCCCTTCTAATGCCAACCCGTATATCCTCCGAACTATTTTTTTATGCTCTTCTAACATTACTTTCCTTCCCTTCCCATCAATATTAAGCCTACCTTATTTTTTTATGCTCTCCTAACATTCCTTTCCTACTCATCCATATTAAGCCTATTTGCTGTTAGCCTACTACCGTTCTCTCCCTTCTAATGCCAACCCGTATATCCTCTGAACTATTTTTTTATGCTCCTCTAACATTACTTTCCTTTCCTTCCCATCAATATTAAGCCTATTTGTTGTCAGCCTAATACCGTTCTCTCCCTTCTCATACCAACCCGCATATCCCCGAACTTTTTTTTTATGCTCTTCTAACATTACTTTCCTTCCCTTCCCATTAATATTAAGCCTATTTGCTGTTAGCCTACTACCGTTCTCTCCCCTCTAATGCCAACCCGTATATCCTCTGAACTATTTTTTATGCTCTTCTAACATTACTTTCCTTCCCTTCCCATCAATATTAAGCCTATTTGTTGTCAGCCTAATACCGTTCTCTCCCTTCTAATACCAACCCGCATATCCTCCAAACTTTTTTGTTATGCTCTTCTAACATTACTTTCCTTCCCTTCCCATCCATATTAAGCCTATTTGTTGTCAGCCTAATACCGATCTCTCCCTTCTAATACCAACCCGCATATCCCCGAACTTTTTTCTTATGCTCTTCTAACATTACTTTCCTTCCCTTCCCATCAATATTAAGCCTATTTGTTGTCAGCCTAATACCGTTCTCTCCCATCTAACGCCAACCCGTATATCCTCTGAACTATTTTTTTTGCTCTTCTAACATTACTTTCCTTCCATTCCCATCCATTTGTTGTCAGCCTACTAACGTTCTCTCCCTTCTGATACTAACGAGCATGTTCTCTCCATATTTTTGCCTCATCTATGTCATTTATCATCCTCTAAACATTAAATTGCCTCACGTTCATTTCCGTTCAATTTGTTGTCAGCCTATTGCCACCCTCTCCCTTCTATTACCAATCTGCAAGTCCTCCCCTCAATTTTTGCCCCGTCCATGTCTTAATTGTCCTTTCAATATTAAATTGCTTCACTCAGCGTCATGTTCGTTCTATTTCTGATGTCTGTTACCAGTCCCTTTCAGCGGCCTGTTACCGGCCCTCTCCCTCCCATCTCTTCCAAACCATTAGCCAATTCACTTTTTGTCAACTCCCGGCCCCTCATGCAATATATTTTCCCTCACTGCCTGTTTGAGTTCATTCTGTTTGTCATTATCTTGTTGCCAGCCCCTACAAGCAAACCCCAATCTACTCCGTCACGTTCATCTAAGGCCCCTTAATTGCATGGCCTTCATACATTGATTTTTCCTAATTCTTGTCCTTGCCTGTGTCCATTTTTGTATGTTATTAGCGCGCTGACAACCCCTCACAGTTAATACAAACACACTCCTTCACATCCTTTCCAAAGCACGTCACCCACCCTTTTCCTTCTTTCCCTGTCGGTGTCCATTCTACCTGTTATTAGCGCGCTGCCAGTCCCTCACAGGTAAGACAAACACGTTCCCTCACATCCCTTCCAAGCCATGTCACACAGCCCATCAATTTTATGCCACATCAACGTCCTTCATACAATAAGTTTTTCTTCCTGTCCATGTCGGTGTTTAATCCTCATGTTATTATCGCGTTGACGGGCCATCTCAGTTAATACAAACTCCCTCCCTCGCATCCCTTTCAAAGCACGTCACCCAGCCTTTCAGTTATTCTCGGATTCACGTCCTTCAAACATCATATTATCCTCCTCTCCCTGTCGGTTTTCGTTCTGCATGTTATTAGCGCCCTTCCGGTCTCTCATAGCTAGAACAAACACATTCCCTTACATCCTTTACAAAGCACGTCACCCAATCTTTCATTTTTTCGCGAATCTACGTCCTTTTAATATCCAGTTTTTCCTCCTCTCCCTGTCTGTGTTCATTCATGTTATTAGCGCCCTTCCGGTCCCTCATAACTAAAACAAACACATTCCCTTACATCCCTTCCAAAGCACGTCACCCAGTCTTTCAGTTTTTCCCGAATCTACGTCCTTCTAATATCCAGCTTTTCCTCCTCTCCCTGTCTGTGTTCATTCATGTTATTAGCGCCCTTCCGGTCTCTCATAGCTAAAACAAACACATTCCCTTACATCCCTTCCAAAGCACGTCACCCAGTCTTTCAGTTTTTCCCGAATCTACTTCTTTCTATTATCCAGTTTTTCCTCCTCTCCCTGTCTGTGTTCATTCATGTTATTAGCGCCCTTCCGGTCTCTCATAGCTAAAACAAAAACATACCCTTACATCCCTTCCAAAGCACGTCACCCAGTCTTTCAGTTTTTCCCGAATCTACTTCCTTCTAATGTCCAGTTTTTCCTCCTCTCCCTGTCTGTGTTCATTCATGTTATTAGCGCCCTTCCGGTCTCTCATAGCTAAAACAAACACATTCCCTTACATCCTTTACAAAGCACGTCACCCAACCTTTCAGTTTTTCCCGAATCTACTTCCTTCTAATATTCAGTTTTCCTCCTCTCCCTGTCTGTGTTCATTCATGTTATTAGCGCGCTGCCAGTCCCTCACAAACAAATTCCCTTACATCCTTTCCCAACTACGTCACACAGCCTTTCATTTTTTTATTTTTATTTCGAGTCCACGTCCTGCCAACATTCAATTCTCCTCCTCTCACTGCCCGGGTTCATTCTCTATGTTATTAGCTCGCTGCCAGTCCCTCCACAGCTAATATAAACATTCCCTTACATCTTTTTTCAACTGCGTCACACAGCCTTTAATTTTTTTTCGAGTCCACGTTCTTCCAACATCCAATTCTCCTCCTCTCACTGCCCGGGTTCATTCTCTATGTTATTAGCTCGCTGCCAGTCCCTTCACAGCTTATACAAACACCTTCCTTCATATCCTTTCCAAGTCGCGTCACCCAGCCTTTCAATTTTTGTCGAACCTACGTCCTTCTAACATTATATTCCCCTCCTTTCCCTCTCCCGGTCTGTCTAGCCTATTTGTTATCACCTCACCGCCAGTCCATCACAGGTAATTCAAACACTTTCCCTCTCACCCCTTCTAAATCGCGTCACCCAGCCTTTCAATTTTTGTCGAACCTACGTCCTTCTAACATTATATTCCCCTCCTTTCCCTCTCCCGGTCTCTCTATCCTATTTGTTATCACCTCACCGCCAGTCCATCACAGGTAATTCAAACACTTTCCCTCTCACTCCTTCTAAACCACGTCACTCGGGGTCGCATTACAAGACATCGCCGCCCAAGAACACATATTTAACAAGGCTTTCGTAGGAGTTGTGGGCATTTCCAGGGGTAGTTTTATGACCCTGGTGGTAATGTGAGTCTTCTTCTGTACCATGAACATGAAAAAAAACACTCATTAGAACACGATTGACCACCTCTTTGACCTTTAGAAATAAGTGATGTGAGAAGCGAAAGTCATATAATATCAACCTCAGTCTTTCAGTTATTGCCAAATCCACGTCCTTACAACATCAATTTCTCCCCTTCTCCCTGCCGTGTCCAGTCTATTTGTTATCGCCTTGCTGCCGGTCTTAGATAACACAAACCCACTCCCTCCGATCCTCTCCAAGCCGCCATCCTCAGCCTCTCCGTTATCCCACTCACTCATCAGCTCTTGCATCACGCCCGTCAAAGCCTCGCCCCTAAGCCTCTCTCTCTCCTCCGTGGTGCCGTTGTTGTTAAGGTTCAGGTGTGAGGAAGTGAGTCCTTCTGAGGGAAATACCAGCACTGTTATCTCTGGTGCAACACGGCCAGTCCGGAAACGCTTCAAGTGCTTCGCTCAAAAGGCTGATGTCCATATTCCTAAACGTATTGGGCTTCCATTACAACAATTTTATAAGGCCACAGAGAAGATTAATCGGATTTTCGTGAGTGATTTTTCCGTTCGTGGTGCAGAAGTCATGTAAAACTGTCACTTCTTTTTTTTTTTTATACAGCAAAGGAGACAGCACAAGGCCACAAAAAAAAAGGAAACAACAATAAGAATAAAAGCCCGCTACTCGCTGCTCTTATCCTTTCGACCCTTTACTGTGAAAAAAAAAAGTCCATGGAGATCCCAGCGGTTTTTCAAATAGGCGAACTGAGGCGCCGATACGTTTAAGAATATGGGCTTTACAGTTTTTTTTTAGCTTTCTTAGTCGTCAGGATCAATGTTAATTAGTATAGGCAGAACTTTGAAGATGAATACCCCCCCCTCCCCCTCCTCTCTCTCTCTCTCTCTCTCTCTCTCTCTCTCTCTCTCTCTCTCTCTCTCTCTCTCTCTCTCTCTCTCTCTCTCTCTCTCTCTCTCTCTCTCTCTCTCTCTCTCACACACACACACACACACACACACACACACACACACACACACACACACTAGTAGCAGATCACAATACAAATATCCCGAGACGCAGGAGGTGGGTGTCCTAATTGGTATATTTCGTTCAATTAGTCCAGATTTATTTCCGTCTGCCCTCTGCACACACACACACACACACACACACACACACACACACACACACACACACACACACACAGGTGGAAAACAGATAAGGGAGTCTCGCCCCCCAGCCCCCTTTCCCACTGCCCCTCCCCCCCACCCTCCCTCCCTCCCTACTGCCGCCGCCACCACCAGTCTTTCATGCAGCCACATCAAAACCTGGCTAGCCCCGCACCCGCTTTTGTGGCCCTTTCCCTTTTATTTTCCGCACCTTATTTACTACCGTGATACACACACACACACACACACACACACACACACAGAGAGAGAGAGAGAGAGAGAGAGAGAGAGAGAGAGAGAACAAAACAGCCCGTACGATAGTTATAAGTAGTGTCTTTGTAGATAACGCAGGGACGGAAAATCCTCCAGCACTCGGCCGTGTATACACTCCAGACTAGACAAGATGGATATGCGTGTTCTTTAGGCTGGGAAATGTGGGAGCCCTGCAAGGTTTGGGTACACACACAGACGCAATTTATCACATTGTTAGTTTGTGTGTGTGTGTGTGTGTGTGTGTGTGTGTGTGTGTGTGTGTGTGTGTGTGTGTGTGTGTGATTCTGTTGTTTGATGTTGGATTCGACTTGAGTTTCTGTTCTCTCCTATTTTTTCCTGTTAATAATCTTGCATATTTTTTTTTTCACTTTTTATATCATGCTTCTCTCTAATGCCTTTCGCCACCTCTCCTTTCTTCAGACTTATTGTATTGGCGTTTTCTTTTTTTCTTTTCTTTTATGTTGTTTTTCTGTTGTTTGAAAATGGGGTGTGATTAGAGACTTCAGTGCCCTTCTTTTTTTTTTTTTTTTCTTCATTTCTATAAACTTGTATCTCCATTTTTTCTCTTTTTTTTTTTTCGTCTCGTCCCTCTCACGCCATTCACCTGCTCTCCCTTCCTCTTTCTCCTCCCGTTTTTGTTTCCCTTCATCCTCTTTTGTTTCCTTTCATCTCCCTCTTTGTCTTAATACCCGAGCCACTTTTTATTTTCCTTCATAATCCTCATCTCATTTTAAACAGAACAAATCTTCACTTATCCCCTTAACTCTTTCCATCTCTTTTTTTTAAATTGTCTGATACATTTTCTTATTTTTCTTGTCCTTGTTCTTGTTATTTTTTATCCTCCTCCTCCTCCTCCTCCTCCTCCTCCAATCTTTCCATCTCTTTTTCTCTCTAATTTGTCTGATACATTTTCTAATTTTTCTTGTCCTTGTTCTCGTTCTTGCTATTTTTCTCCTCCTCCTCCAATCTTTCCATCTCTTTTTTTCTCTAATTTGTCTGATACATTTTCTTATTTTTCTTGTCCTTGTTCTTGTTCTCGTTCTTGTTATTTTTCTGCTGCTCCTCCTCCTCCTCCTCCTCCTCCTCCTCCTGCATGGCCAAGGGAATAAAGGCGAGTCTTCTTCACCTAACAACTAATGTTCTTTTCATCGTTTTCCGATACGATAAGGAGATGTAAAAGTGCAGGTTTCCTTCTTTTCTCCTCCTTTACGTGAGTCTTCTTTCTCCTCCTCCTCCTCCTCCTCCTCCTCCTCCTCCTCCTCCTTGTCTTTCTGCTCCTCCAATTCCTCTTACTCATCTTTCCTTCTTTAATTCTCTTTCTTTATCTCCTCCTCCTCCTCCTCCTTGTCTTTCTGCTCCTCCAATTCCTCTTTCTCATCTTTCCCTCTTTTATTCTCTTTCTTCATCTCCTCCTTCTCCTCCTCCTCCTCCTCCTCCTCCTCCTCCTCGTCTTTCTGCTCCTCCAGTTCCTCTTTCTCATCTTTCCCTCTTTTATTCTCTTTCTTCATCCAGACGAAGCCTTTCCCAATTCCTTGAGCTTCATTTTCCTTTCTTTCGTTGCATTTTTCTTCCCCTTCCCGCCGTCGCCCTGGCTTCTGTTTCTTCATTCCAATTTTTACTGCTTTATTTTTCCTTCGTCGAGCTTTTGCATTGCAGTGTGAGAAGGGGAGAGAGAGAGAGAGAGTGTGAGTGTGAGTGTGAGTGTGAGTGTGAGTGTGAGTGAGTGTGAGTGTGAGTGTGTGAGAGTGAGAGAGAGAGAGAGAGAGAGAGAGAGAGAGAGAGAGAGAGAGAGAGAGAGAGAGAGAGAGAGAGAGAGAGAGAGAGAGAGAGAGAGAGAGAGAGAGAGAGAGAGAGAGAGTGTGAGTGTGAGAGAGAACCCCAGAATGTATGCCCTTGAAATATTAATATAGTAGTAAATTAAAAGTAAAAACTCGGTTCTTTCTGCGCCTTTTTCAAAAACTTAATATGTTTATGATATTTTATTTTGTGTGTATTCGTGTTATTTATTTGTTTATATATTTTTCATATTCTGAGCCGCGTCGTGTCCGTCAGTCGGTGTTATGATGAATTAATTGTTGTTGTTGTTGTGGTTGTGGTTGTGGTTGTTGTTGTTGTTGTTGTAGCTTTACGTCATCAACATTGCTTTGTCCTGTTATAGTCGGCTGTTACGGAGGAGTGTGTTGAAAAACAATGATAACAACAACAATAGTAATATGGGCAATTGGGTTACACATCAAAGTATTTTCCAAGTAGCGTGGACAGGAACACACACACACACACACACACACACACACACACACACACACACACACTCACACTCTCTCTCTCTCTCTCTCTCTCTCTCTCTCTCTCTCTCTCTCTCTCTCACTCTCTCTCTCTCTCACTCTCTCACTCTCTCTCTCGTCACAACAGTTTGCTCAGGTGATGTGTTGCCTCGCGCCTCTCACACCTCCATGGGCCAAGTGCTTCTTCTTTCTTTCCGTCT
Source organism: Eriocheir sinensis (assembly GCF_024679095.1). NCBI lineage: Eukaryota > Metazoa > Arthropoda > Malacostraca > Decapoda > Varunidae > Eriocheir > Eriocheir sinensis. The sequence goes on along the minus strand of NC_066534.1, from coordinate 6,575,725 downwards.
TCTTCTTCTGCCCAGTTTTCCTTCGCTTGTCCCCTACTCTCATCCCTCCACTTTTTTCTTCTTTTTTTTTCTTATCTGTAAATCTGCTTTCCTAGTTAGCTCCGTTTTTTAAAGTGACGGGAATTGAGAAACAAGGTTAAGGAGATGAGAGAGAGAGAGAGAGAGAGAGAGAGAGAGAGAGAGAGAGAAGAGAGAAGAGAGAAGAAAACAACCAGATTAAGAAGAATGATGACTTAATGAATGAGACTCAAGGGGAAGGAAGAGAGAGAGAGAGGAAAACGAGAAGAAAAAGAAGAATGTCGGAAGGAGTGGGAGTGCGGTGATTGACAGAGAAGCCTTGATGAGAACGAGGAATGGAGGAAGGAATGTACAGGTGTGCGTGGACGAAGGAGGAAGAAGTCGGTGAAGGAGTTAAAGGAGAGGTGACGAAGAGCCGTGAAGGAGCATGAATGTAAGATGAAGCGATGGTGATGAAGAGGACGAAGGAAAGTGCACATGAGAAATCAAATGATGAACAAGGGATGGGAATGTAATAGAGATGCACAAGGGAAAGTGATGGGAAAGAAAGGCAGTATGAATGTGAGATGAAACGATGGTGATGAAGAGGAGGAAGGAAATGAGGAATGAGATATGTGAACGAACGAAAGAGAGTGAAAGGGATATACAGATGAACATGATAGGAATATAAACTGACGGAGTGAATTTGAGATGAAACAATGACGAATGAAGAGGAAGAGGAGAAAGAGTAATGGAGGGATGTAAGACAGAGGGCGAAAGAGACTGATGGAGGGGCGAAAACAAACAGGAAAATGAACGTAGTGGGGAATTCTTGGCGTGTAAGGCGAAGGGAAAAATGAGGAGAAAGGGTTTGGAGAATAAAATGTGTGAGGGAGGGTGAAGACTAGAGGGAAAAGAAAGGCGCTGGAAAATTTATGGATGCTGGCGTAGAGAAGAGAAATGTGGGCCTGGATGATAAGAGCGAGAGAGAGGGAAGGAGTTAGTAGAGGAGAATGTATATGGTAAAGTAAAAAGGAGTAAAAAACGGTTTGTGAAGTGAAGGCAGAGAGTTGGAAGTTGGCAGGAAGAAAAATGAGTGACTATTGGAGAAAGAGGAAAATGTAGGGTGTTGAAGTTGAGTAAAGCGAAGGAGGAAAAATGGTTTGTGAAGTGAAGTTATGAGAACAGGAAAGACTGAGGCAGAGAGTTACATAGAAGTTGGGAAGAAGAAAAATGGGTGACTATTGGAGAAAGAGGAAAAGTGTTGAGGTTGAGTAAAGCGAAGGAGGAAAAATGGTTTGAAGAGTAAAAGTTTAAGATTAGGACGTAGGAATGTTTTATGGAAGAGGAAAAGAAGAATGAAGAAGAGGGAAAAGAAGCTTGTGAAGGGTACTTGGATGGTAGGATGAAATGAAGAAGGAAAAATGGTTTGAAGAGTAAAAGTTTAAGATTAGGACGTAGTAATGATTAATGGAAGAGGAAAAGAAAAATGAAGAGGAGGGAAAAGAAGCTTGTGAAGGGTACTTGGATGGTAGGATGAAATGAAGAAGGAAAAATGGTTTGAAGAGTAAAAGTTTAAGATTTAGGAAGTAGTAATGATTGGTGGAAGAGGAAAAGAAGAATGAAGAGGAGGGAAAAGAAGCTTGTGAAGAGTATACTTGGATGGTAGGGTGAAGTGAAGAAGGAAAAATGGTTTGTATATTAAAAGTATAAGATTTTGGAAGGAGGACGATGAGGAGGAAATATAAATGTGTGGATAATACGAATATATGGATGGTAGAGTGAAACGGAGGGAAAACGGTTTATAGAGAAAGCTGTAAAATTAGGAAGTCGTAATTATTCGTAAATGAGGACAAGGAGTAGGAAAAGGGAGATGTAGAAAAACGAAAAAAAAAACAAGGGGGAGGGAGAGGGGGGGCTAAAATATGATGGTGAATGAAGGGATTGTTGGGCTGAAAGGGAGAAGGAAGAAGAAAGAAAAAAAAAGATACTAAAATATGATGCAGAATGAATAGATTGTTGGGCTGAAAGGGAGAAGGAAGAAGAAAGAAAAAAAGGCAAAGTGAAGAATCGAAGGTGTGCGAGAGGAGAAGGAATGAAGGACCCAAACAAACAGACCAGACGAGGACTAGGGCAGCGGGTGAAGAAGGAGAGGTAAACAACGGAGAGGAAAGAGAATTATAAAAGTTAAGAGTTATCAAGCGTCACACGTGCGACCCATATTTGAGGTTTAACTTTATATACACGGCCACCAGAGGGGCTTACGCGTGTGTGTGTGTATGGGAGGGGGAAGGGGGGTTAAGGGGTGTTAGGGAGAGGTGGGAAGAGGAGGGGAGTGTTTTACTTGCCTTGACGAAACACTTCTTCCTTGAATCTTCGGAACCCTTAGTGGAATCTCCTTCATGTCGACAAGGAATAAGTTGGAGGAGGAGGAGGAGGAGGAGGAGGTGGTGGTGGTGGTGGTGGTGGGAAAAGTAAAAGAAATTAAAATGCGTGAGAGGGAAACTGAGAAAAAAGAAAGGGAGAAAAAAATTAGGTGTTAGGACCAAAGTAAGTAAAACTAAGTAATGAGGAGGAAAAGAAGGAAGAGGAGGAGGAGTGAAAAAAAAAGAATGCGTGAGAGGGACACTGAAAAAAAAAAGAGGAAAAGGTTAGGTGTAAAATTAGATAGAAATAAGTAATGAAGAGGAAAAGGGGGGAGGAGGAGGAGGAGGAGGAGGGAAAAAGTTAAAGAAATTAGAATGCTGAGAGGAAAACTGAGAAAAAAAAGAGGAAGAGGAAAGCTAAGGAAATGGTTAGGTGTAAAATTAGTTAGCAATAAGTAATGAAAAGGAAAAGGGAGGAGGACGAGGAGGGAAACAGTGAAAGAAATTAGAATGCATGAGAGGAAAACTTAGAAAAAAAAGAGGAAAAGGAAAGCTGAGGAAAAGGTTAGGTATGAAAATAAGTAGAAATAAGTACTGAAGAGGAAAAGGGGGGAGGAGGAGGAGGGAAAAAGTGAAAGAAATTAGAATGCATGAGAGGAAAACTTATAAAAAAAAGTGGAAGAGGAAAGCTAAGGAAAAGGTTAGGTGTAAAATTAGTTAGCAATAAATACTGAAGAGGAAAAGAGGGGAGGAGGAGGAGAAGGGAAAAAGTGAAAGGAATTAGAATGCATGAGAGGAAAACTTAGAAAAAAAAGAGGAAGAGGAAAGCTAAGGAAAAGGTTAGGTGTAAAATTAGGTAGAAATAATTATGGAGAGGAAAAGGGGGAAGGAGGAGGAGGAGGAGGAGGGAAAAAGTTAAAGAAATTAGAATGCTGAGAGGAAAACTTAGAAAAAAAAGAGGTAGAGGAAAGCTAAGGAGGTTAGGTGTAAAATTAGTTAGCAATAAGTAATGAAGAGGAAAAGGGAGGAGGAGGAGGAGGAGGAGGGAAAAAGTGAAAGAAATCAGAATGCATGAGAGGAAAACTTATAAAAAAAAGAGGAAGAGGAAAGCTAAGGAAAAGGTTAGGTATGAAAATAAGTAGAAATAAGTACTGAAGAGGAAAAGGGGGGAGGAGGAGGAGGAGGGAAAAAGTGAAAGAAATTAGAATGCATGAGAGGAAAACTTAGAAAAAATGAGATGAACATAAATTATTACGAGGAAGAGGAGGAGAAAGAGGAAAAGGAGGGAAAAGACGAGCAAAATTAGAATTTGTGAGAAGGAAACTGAGCAAAAATAAAAGGAAGAGGAAAGCTAGGAACAGAGCGAGGGATAAAATTAGACAAAAATAAGCCATGCGCAAGAAAGAGGAAGAGGAAAGATTAAGAGAGAAATTAGAAAACGAGATAATGAGGAGAGCAGGAAGGGGGACTCGTGTTTGAAGGAAAGTAAATATATGTGAGAAAATAAAGAAAACATGATGCATAAGAAAGAGGAAGAGGAAAGATTGAGAGAGAGAAAAGTAGAGAATGAGATAATGAGGAGAGAAGGAAGGGAGACTCGTGTTTGTGGATAAATATTGAAGGAAAGTAAAATATATGTGAGAAAATAAAGAAAAAAATTAATGCATAAGAAAGAAAGAGAGGAAGAGGAAAGATTGAGAGGGAGAAAAGGAGATAATGAGGAGAGAAGGAAGGGGGACTCGTGTTTATGGATAAATATAGAAGGAAAGTAAAATATATGTGAGAAAATAAAGAAAAAAAATTAATGCATAAGAAAGAAAGAGAGGAAGAGGAAAGATTGAGAGGGAGAAAAGTAGAGAATGAGATAATGAGGAGAGAAGGAAGGGAGACTCGTGTTTGTGGATAAATACAGAAGGAAAGTAAAATATATGTGAGAAAATAAAGAAAAAAAAATTAATGCATAAGAAAGAAAGAGAGGAAGAGGAAAGATTGAGAGGGAGAAAAGTAGAAAAGGAGATAATGAGGAGAGAAGGAAGGGGGACTCGTGTTTATGGATAAATATAGAAGGAAAGTTAAAGAAATGTGAGAAAAGAGAGATAGGACGATGAGGAAGAAACGGAGGCAGATAAAGAGGGAACGAGAGAGAAGGGAAAGTTCCACGAGGAGATGATTGTGACGGGCTGCAGGACGAAGAGAAATGGAAGGGAAAGGAACGGACATTTTCTTTTTCTTGATCAGCAAGTCTCTCTCTCTCTCTCTCTCTCTCTCTTTTACTTTTTTCTTTGTTTTTTCTTGCCTTCCTTCCGTTCTCCCTGCCTTCCTTTATTCCTTCATTCCTTCATTCATTATTTCCCTCCTTCCTTCATTCCTTCCATCCTTCCTTTCTTCTTTCCTTCTATCTTCGTCATTCCATACCTTCCTTCCTTCCTTCTCTTCCTTCTTTCCTTTTTTCTACCTTCGTTATTCCTTTCTTTCCTTCCCTCCTCCTTCCTTCTTTCCTTCCTTCCTTCCTTCTTTCCCTCCTTCCTTCCTTCTTTCCCTCCTTCCTTTCTTCTTTCCCTCCTTCCTTCCTTCTTTCCCTCCATTCTTTCTTTCTTTCTTTCTTCCATCCGTCCTTCCTTCCTTCTTTCCCTCCTTCCTTCCTTCCTTCTACCTTCGTCATTCCCTCCTTCCCTCCCTCTCCCCTCTAGCTTTCTCCTCCCTCCAAGGAAACCCCAAACACCAGAGAGGAGGACGCAGGTGAGTAGCCTCGTAATCAAGTGTGTGTGTGTGTGTGTGTGTGTGTGTGTGTGTGTGTGTGTGTGTGTTGTATTCAGGTGGTGACACACACACACACACACACACACACACACACACAACAACAACAACAACAACAACAACAACAACAACAACAACCATGACAACAAAATCACGTCCCGACAATCTCACTTGTTTTTTTCCTCTTTCCCTCTTTTTCTGGTAATTTTTTTGTCGTAAAGTCGTACAAGATTTTCCCTCCCACCTTTTTTTCCGGCCGAGAGGAAAAATTATATCCAGCACCAAAGAAACTCGCGGCGGCCTTCGCTCTCCTCTGGCGGACTGACGTGAAGGAGAGGCTGAAGGAGGGAGGGAAGGGAAGGAAGGATGGTTGTGATTAGGAATGTAGGACAGGAAGGATAAGGAGGGAAGGAGAAAGGATTTGAGGAATGTTGGAAAGGAAGGATAAAGAATAAATATGGGACGGAAGGGGTGAAGGAAGAGAGGGAGGGATGGTTGTAATGAGGAGTGTAGGAAAGGAAAGATAAAAGAGAGAAGGAGGAATGGGGAGGAGGTGCAAGGAAGAGGAAGGAAGATTGTGTAGGAAAGGGAGGAAAGGAAGGAAAAGAAGGGAGGAGGTGGAGAGAAGAGAAGAGGGATGATTGTAATACGGAATGTAGGAAAGGAAGAATAAAAAGGAAAGGAGGTGGAGGGAAATAAAGGAGGGATGAATGGGTGAGAAATGGAAGAGAAACAGTGGTGATGAGGGGGAGAAGGAGGAGGGACGGAAGAGAAGGAGGAAGGTATGGGGAGTAGGAAGAAGAGAAGAGTTATGGAGAGAAATGAAGGAGGAACATTAGTGGTGAGAAATGTAGGAAGAGGAGGAGGAGGAAGGAAGAGAATGAGGGGACAAGGAAGAGGAAGAGGGAAAGATGAGGAGGGACCATAGGAGGGACGTCTGTGGTGAGGGATGAAGGAAGGTAACCAGAAGAAGGAGAACTGTGGTGAGGAAGTAAGGGAGGGGGGAGTGAAGGAGGTGAAAGGAGGAAGGAGAGGAGAGGAACGGTGCGGGTGAAGGAGGGACGGGGAGGGCGGAGTGAAAGGAGGTGAAGGAGAGGAGGAAAAAAGGGTTGACTGGTTCGGAGGAGAGGAAGGGAAGGAGTGGAGGAAAGGAGAAAGGAGATGAGAGGAACGGTGCTGGTGAAGGAGACGAGAAGTGAGAGGAAGGAGGGACGGGGAGGACGGAGTGAAAGGAGGTGAAGGAGAGGAGGAAAAGAGGGTTGACTGTTTCGGAGGAGAGGGAGGGAAGGAGTGAAGGAAAGAAGGAAGGAGGGAAAAACGGAGACAGTTGAGGAGATGAGCAAGGAAAAGAAGGTGAAGGGGAGGAAGGGGAGATTGTTGACTGGTGTGGAGAAGGAGAGAGAGGGATGGAGGGAAGGAAAGGAGAAAGGAGGGAAAAACAGAGACAGTTGAGGAAGGAAAAGGAGGTGAAGGGGAGGGAGAGGAGAGTGGTCATTGGTTTGGAGGAGAGAGAGGGAAGGAGTGAAGGAAAGGAGGGAAAAACGGAGAGACAGTTGAGGAGATGAGCAAGGAAAAGGAGGGTGAAGGGGAGGAAGGGGAGAAAAGAGGAGAAAATAAAAAAAAATAAAAAAAAGGGAGAGACAGATGAGGAAGGAAAATAGAAGGAAGGACAACTGCAGTGAGGAAGTGAAGGAAGGAACAGGAAGGAGACCAATAAGAAGAGGTGAATGAAAATTAAAAAGAGAAACGGATGGTAAGAAGGATGAAAAAACAGACTAAGAACAACACAAGTGCTCTCCAAGGACATACACAATAAACAAAAAAGAAAAAAAATCCCTGGTAACATGAAGGAAGTTGAGAAGGGAACTAAATATGAGTGCTTGTCGTAAAGGAAGAAAAAATGTATTGTTTAAAAAATTTGTTGAGAGAGAGAGAGAGAGAGAGAGAGAGAGAGAGAGAGAGAGAGAGAGAGAGAGAGAGAAGAGAAGAGAAGAGAAGAGAAGAGAAAGAGAGAAGAGATAGAAAAGAAAGAGAAAAGAGAGAGAGAGAGAGAGAGAGAGAGAGAGAGAGAGAGAGAGAGAGAGAGAGAGAGAGAGAGAAGAGAGAAGAGAGACTGGAAAAGGAAAATAAGCTAGTCAGTGAAACGTAAGGAGGAGAAAAATATAGTTAAGAAGGCTAAGAGGTATGATTTGCGAAAATACTCCACTTTCCCTCGACTCCACTCACCTCCACTCACCTCCACCACCACCAGAACTCCTTTTTACGCTTCATCACCTCACGTCGATGGCCAAACACGTACAAAGGTCTTCGTGTACATTTTTTTTCCGTTTGTGATCTTTTGTATTGAATTTCATCACCTCTTGCGGCGGCGAACCTTTAATAATCATATGCAGGTTCTAGGTAACTTAACGACAGTCCAGGTGGAGGTATTCAGGCTTGGTCTTGAAGGATTATTCCGTGGTTCCGTGAGGTTACTATATAGTGTTCAGTCGGCTTTATTCGCTACCTGATATCCACCGTCCCTACACTCTCATTTACCCTGTCCATGTAACACCGTCCCCTTCCTACCAGTCTTTGTTACCTGATATCCACCGTCCCTACACTCTGATTTACTCTGCCCACGTAACACCGTCCCCTTCCTACCAGTCTTTGTTACCTGATATCCACCGTCCCCTTCCTACCAGTCTTTGTTACCTGATATCCACCGTCCCTACACTCTCATCTACTCTGCCCACGTAACACCGTCCCCTTCCTACCAGTCTTTGTTACCTGATATCCACCGTCCCTACACTCTGATTTACTCTGTCCATGTAACACCGCCCCCTTCCTACCAGTCTTTGTTACCTGATATCCACCGTCCCTACACTCTGATTTACTCTGCCCACGTAACACCGTCCCCTTCCTACCAGTCTTTGTTACCTGATATCCACCGTCCCTACACTCTGATTTACTCTGCCCACGTAACACCGTCCCCTTCCTACCACTCTTTGTTACCTGATATCCACCGTCCCTACACTCTCATTTACTCTGTCCACGTAACACCGTCCCCTTCCTACCACTCTTTGTTACCTGATATCCACCGTCCCTACACTCTGATTTACTCTGTCCATGTAACACCGTTCCCTTCCTACCACTCTTTGTTACCTGATATCCACCGTCCCTACACTCTGATTTACTCTGCCCACGTAACACCGTCCCCTTCCTACCAGTCTTTGTTACCTGATATCCACCGTCCCTACACTCTGATTTACTCTGCCCACGTAACACCGTCCCCTTCCTACCAGTCTTTGTTACCTGATATCCACCGTCCCTACACTCTGATTTTCTCTGTCCACGTAACACCGTCCCCTTCCTACCAGTCTTTGTTACCTGATATCCACCGTCCCTACGCTAACATAATTGGATAGGAATATATCGATGAAGTGGAGGGGAATATAAATCACAACATGCTCCATATTCGTATCGTGGAGGCCACAGTCATGGCAGAAACGAGGAAGAAAGTAATGTAGGTAAAATATCTGAATTAATTACCTGGACACAGGGAATTACTTGCCATCGCTGGAGTAGTAATGGGTGAAATGATTTTAATGCAATTCTGACAACGGTTGTGGATTTTGGTTACGAAAAAAAAAAAAGTCCGTGGCAGAGTAGTTAGTGTTTCAAGCCGACCTTGATGCAGTAGGAAAAGTAAGTGAAGAAGTAAAAAGTAAAGTGACGGAAATCGGTAAGTAGGAGAGAGATGGTGTTAGGTGCGTGTATTTTTTTTTTATTATTATTATTTTTATTTTTTTAACGTCTACGCCTATAACGCCGGTAGGCTTGCTTGAGGGGCCTGGATGGTGTTCTGCCCCAGCCCGCCATGGCGCAGGCAAGTGTTTATAGTGGCGCCTTCTTCTCTTGTATGTGTGCAAAGCTATGGAAATAACGAATATTCAGCAGAGGCATACCTAATCAATCATCATCAGCAGCAGCAGGAGGAAAGATAACCACCTGCTCATCTTCACAGTGGTCCCGCAACAAAAACCTACGTGTTGTTGTTTTGCACGGCAGCAGCACCACTCAGAGCCTTGTCATATGTGTGGTTATACTATTGATAATCATTTCACAACTTCATGAGCTTTACCTTTACCTTATCGAATAACATAATTGGATAGGAATATATCGATGAAGTGGAGGGGAATATAAATCACAACATGTTCCATATTCGTATCGTGGAGGCAACAGTCATGGCAGAAACGAGGAAGAATGTAATATAGGTAAAATATATGAATTAATTACCTGGGCACAGGGGATTACTTGCCGTCACTGGACTAGTAATGGGTGAAATGATTTTAATGCAATTCTGACAAGGTAAAACAAACCGAAGCCACACAAAGAAAGAGGCGTTTTTATAGTGTAATGATATAAGTGTTATAGTTTCGAACCCTGGAATTGAAGGGCAGTCAGTGTTCAAAGGGAAAATTATAGTTTTTATCATCGCGCCGTCCTCGAGAATGAAAAACAAACACGTGGACAGAGTAAATCAAGAGTGTAGGGACGATGGATATCAGGTAACAAGGAGTGGTAGGAAGGGAACGGTGTTACATGGACAGAGTAAATCAGAATGAAGGGACGATGGATATCAGGTAACAAAGAGTGGTAGGAAGGGGACGGTGTTACGTGGACAGAGTAAATCAGAATGAAGGGACGATGGATATCAGGTAACAAAGAGTGGTAGGAAGGGGACGGTGTTGGTACGCTTAAAGCAAAACTGTGGAAATGAGAGTAAGAGGAACAAATCGGAGGGAAGGTGGAAATCAGGTTACACAAAAAGAGAGGTAGGAAGGGGGCGGTGTTAGTTACGCTTATGTGAGCAAAACAGTAAGTGAGAGGCGGAGGAACAAAGTGACTGTGAGTAAAAATGCAAATATGGAAGGGGACGGCGGATGGTGGTGGTGGTGGTGGGACAAGTAGAAGCAGTAGATGACGCTGAGCAATTATTCATGATTGGCTCTTAACGTTTCTCTTTTGTTCCCTCTTCACTATTCACTCCCTCTCTCCTTCCCTTCTGTGCTGCATCCGTAAGTCCTTTCCTCTCTTCACTTTCCCTCCCCGCCCCTTCAGTTTAAGCGTCGCTGCACCTTAAACACTTCGAAATAGATGGACAAACAAAGACAGGAGTGGAAGAAAGCGAGTGGGAGAGTGAGTGCGTGTGTAAGTGTGTGAGTGCTAGGGGGACGGGGCGAGACGAGGAAGCCAATAGCATATAATAATAGAAGAAAGGGAAGAAAAAAGCAGAGTGGTAGAGAGGAATTATGGGAGAGACAGACCGGGGGAAGAAGATAACGAAGACAATAACAAATAATAACAGAAAGGGAAGAGAAAAGGAGAGTGGTAAAGAGGAATTATGGGAGAGACAGACCGGGGGAAGAAGATAACGAAGACAATAACAAATAATAACAGAAGAAGGAATGGAAAAGCAGAGTGGTAGAGAGGAATTATGGGAGAGACAGACCGGGGGAAGAAGATAACGAAGACAGTAACAAATAATAGAAGAAAGGGAAGAGAAAAGCAGAGTGGTAGAGAGGAATTATGGGAGAGACAGACCGGGGGAAGAAGATAACGAAGAGAGTAACAAATAATAACAGAAAGGGAAGAGAAAAGGAGAGTGGCAAAGTGGAATCATGGAAGAGACAGACCGGGGGAAGAAGATAACGAAGACAATAACAAATAATAAAAGAAGAGGGGATGATGGGGCGGGGCAAGCGGCAGGGATCGACCGGGACAAGGTTGTGTAGAGGAAACTCCTGGTGAATCTTGCCCTTCTTGTTCATCACTGTCCTGTCTCCTGTTTTATTTATTTTTTTACCTGTTTCCTTTCTTTTATTATACAAGTCTTTCTTTTTGTGTATCTTTTTTTTCAGTTTTCTTCCTTTTATCTATAAATTTTATGTCTTAGATGCTTCGTAATAATTGACTTTCATCTATTTTCAGCTTTACCTATTGTTTTGTATTTAATAATTCTTTCTCTGTCACTCTATATCTCTGTCCTTCTTTCACTTAGTCAATTTGTTAAGTAGGTTGTAGTTATAGAGTATAGGGCTTTTGATAATAAAGGTTTCCATTCGACATACCGTTTTACAGCTTACAAACAGGGCAGGGATGGATGGGCGGTTCCACCCTCAAGGAACAATAAAACATTTACAACCAGAAGAAAAAAAAGTTAAGTAGGCCTTGCCAGTGCCATGCGATCACACCACGCGAGTACTGACGCTCCTGACCCAACTGTCTGCGAACACACGCTTTAGACCCCCCCCCCCTCCCCTCCCCGACGCTGTGAACTGTGAACTCCTACGGCGGGCTTCATGCTGAGACGAGGTGCCATTCCTCTTAATGTATTTTGCCTTCAAATCATATTACACCACCCCGCCTTTTGTCAGCTCTCCTGCAGCCACCATTTCATCGCCATGTTCTCCCAGTCTCTCACAACTCCCAGCGTATTTCTCGGTTGCCCCTGCTCTACTTACCTCGCTTGCGCTATTGACTGATTTCCTTTTTACCGTTCCTTTTTTTTCTCTCCTGTCCACAAGGCTGCACACTCCCCCTCCTTGGATGGCACACTGCTTCCGGATTCCACAGCTCTCCTTCACTCGCGCACACATCTTTCCTCCGCCTTCCCAAACCTCTCAATGCTACGTACTCCAAGAATGTTTATCGGCTCGTTATTTCTCTCCCTCTTTATCTCTCTCTCTCTCTTACACATGATTCCTGCTCCTGACACATCTCGACGCCTCTCCCGGCATTCTTTGTTTTATTATCCTCCTCCTCCTCCTCCTTTCTGGTGTTGTTGTTGGTGGTGTTGGTGGTCTTCTTTATCATCATCATCTTCTGTATCTTCTTCTTCTTCTTCTTCTTCTTCTTTCTCTCCATCCTCCTTCTCCTCCTCCTCCTCCTCCTCCTCCTCCTTTCTGATGTTGTTGTTGGTAGTGTTGGTGGTCTTCTTTATCGTCATCATCTTCTTCTTTTTCTTCTTCTTCTTCTTCTTCTTCTTCTTCTTCTTCTTCTTCTTCTTCTTCTTCTCCATCCTCCTCCTCCTCCTCCTCTTCTCCCCTGCAAGGTAAGGTGATACAAAAGGCTTAAGGGGTAAGTGCGGTGGAAGGGGAGGCGAGGGAGCGGATCGCGGCTGTATGGAGAGGGTTTGCTGGCCTTCCAAACACCGTGTCTAAAGAGGGAAGGAGGATAACGCCGCTGACTCTTATTACCGTGTGCCTGCGACTGTGTCCCCCCCCCCCTCCTTACACACACACACACACACACGCACACGGGAAAGTGGGTGCACTGGTAGTATTAAGTGTGGGAAAACTCTTATTTTTTCCATAGTTCCCGTGCGAACATTCTGTCCTTCAGTCTACATGGAAATTACACCTTTTTGCGAGGCAGGGATGGATGCTTAGTACTTACAGAAGAGAGAGCGTGTGCGAGAGCGTGTGCGAGAGAGAGTGCGAGAGAGAGAGAGTGCGAGAGAGAGTGCGAGAGAGAGAGAGAGAGAGAGAGAGAGAGAGAGAGAGAGAGAGAGAGAGAGAGAGAGAGAGAGAGAGAGAGAGAGAGAGAGAGAGAGCGAGAGAGCGAGAGCGAGAGCGAGAGCGAGAGAGAGAGAGCGAGAGAGAGAGAGAGAGAGCGAGAGCGAGAGAGAGAGAGAGAGAGAAAAAAAAAAGGGGGGGAAAGGAGGGAACACAGAAAGAGGGGACAGGTGTAATGTGTGTTTGCATTAGCACATTCACCTCGTTACACTGCCTCACACGTAGAGTAGGTGGATTAGTAACGTTAATGCCTGCAGTGCCGCTCTAATAACCCTGAAGCCTTAGTATTTTGTAACGTGGGTTGATGCCTGTATGTGTTGCCTCACAATGTTCGCATGAGGGCATTCACCCCGTTACTGCGTGCTTCATTCAGTAGGTAGATTACTCGCGTTAAGAATACAGCGAGGCTTTAATAACCCGGTAGCTGCGGGGGTCATGTTTCTAAGGTTAGGTTTGGTTAGGTTAGGTTAGGTTAAAGGCCCCTCTAAGCAAAATAATGAGATAGAACCATCACTCACGCAAACCATTTCATAATATATATCAACGCATATGTGATCAGTTTATGCATCATCTATTTTGGGAGGTTTCTATCATGGCAGAAATTTGGCCCATCGCTGGTACACGGTAAAGCCACAAATTTGGCCCATCGCTGGTACACGGTAAAGCCACAAATTTGGCCCATCGCTGGTACACGGTAAAGCCACAAATTTGGCCCATCGCTGGTACACGGTAAAGCCACAAATTTGGCCCATCGCTGGTACACAGTAAAACCACAAATTTGGCCCATCGCTGGTACACGGTAAAGCCACAAATTTGGCCTGTCGCTGGTACACGGTAAAGCCACAAATTTGGCCTGTCGCTGGTACACGGTAAAGCCACAAATTTGGCCCATCGCTGCTACCGGGGATAACATTGTAACCTTAGTATTTGGTAGCGTGGATTAATCCCCGTGTGTTGCCTTACAATTTTCGTATGAGAGTATTCACCTCTTACTGCGTGCTTCATAGATCAGTTATTAATTACGTAAAAGGCGCTGCAAGGCATTAATATTACCGTAACCTTAGTATTTGGTAACGTGGATTAATGCCTGTGTGTTGCCTTACAGTGTTCGTATGAGAGTGTTCACTTCTTATTGCGTGCTTCATAGAATAGTTATTAGTGACGTAAGGGGCGCTGCAAGGCTTTAATAATACTGTAACGTTAGTATTTGGTAGCGTGGATTAATGCCTGTGTGTTGCCTTACAGTGTTCGTATGAGAGTGTTCACTTCTTACTGCGTGCTTCATAGAATAGTTATTAGTACCGTAAGGATCGATGCAAGGCTTTAATAATACTGTAACGTTAGTATTTGGTAGCGTGGATTTATGCCCGCGTGTTGCCTTATGATTTTCGTATGATAGGATTCACCTCGTTACTGCGTCATGTTTATACTGAGCAAGGAAAATAATAACGATGAGGAGAGCGGGCTTTTTTTATTATTATTGTTTACTTTTTTGTGCCCTTTAGCTGTCTCCGTTGTTGTAAAAAAAAAGAAAAAAAAAAACCTGTGATGATTATATGTTCTCGTAATCTTAGTATTTGGCAGCGTGGATTAATGACTGCTTTGTCTTAGAATGTTCATATGAGATCAGTCACCTCGTTATTGCATGTCATAGAGCTGGTAGATCAGTCATGTTGAAGGCACTACGATGTCTTAAGTCATCGTAGCATTACCCTTTGACAAAGTGGATTGATTCTCCCCGTGTTTTGCTTTTCAATGTTCGTATGAGATAAGAACATTCACCTCGTTACTGCATGTCATAAAGCTGGTAGATTAGTCATGTTAAAGGCACTACGATGTCTTAAAATTATTGTAGCATTACTCTTTGACAACGTGGATTTGATTCTCCCCGTGTTTTGCATTACAATGTTCGTATGAGATAAGAACATTCACCTTGCTACTGCGCAGGTGGAATAATAACGTTAATAATGGTATAGTAATGCTTTAATATTCTCACAGTCTTAGTATTCGACGGTGTGCAGTGATGTTGCTCGTGTTACAGCCTATGCATTAATGGCATGACGTGAACCCCGCCAAGGCGATTACGGGGGCTCGCTGGCATGCGTATGGAAACGTTAACCATTACCTGTGTGTGTGTGTGTGCGAGAGAGAGAGAGAGAGAGAGAGAGAGAGAGAGAGAGAGAGAGAGAGAGAGAGAGAGAGAGAGAGAGAGAGAGAGAGAGAGAGAGAGAGAGTTTACATAGATTTACATAGAAAATCAGACCACACAGACCCCATGGTCCAGACTAGGTGGTCTGTCCTTAAACCTAAGTGAATCTACACTAATCAGATGGCTCCAAAACGTTGCTTTTCTACTCTAGTTAATATTAAGTTCAAGGAAGTGACGGTCGAGCTTGTTTTTAAAGGAGTCAATCGTGTTACACTGGACCACTGACGGTGGGAGCTTATTCCATTCTCACACTATAACGTTGGTGAAGAAAAATTTGGTGCAGTCTGAATTTACTTGTCTACATTTGAGTTTTGTGCCATTGTTCCTCGTTCGCAAAGTGTCATCGATCATAAACAATTTTGTTCTGTCTACATTCGTGAAACCATTAAGTATTTTAAAACATTCGATCAGTTTTCCTCGGAGGCGACGTTTCTCAAGAGAGAACATGTTAAGGGTGGAAAGCCTTTCTTCGTAGGATTTGTTGCGCAAGGAAGGGATCATTTTTGTTGCCCGACGCTGAACACCTAATTTAGCAATGTCCTTTGCATGGTGAGGAGACCAAAACTGTACCGCATATTCCAAGTGGGGTCTGACTAAACTATTGTAGAGCGGAAGTATTACATCTTTATTCTTGAATAAAAAGTTTCTTTTAATAAAGCCCAACATTCTGTTCGCTTTATTTGCTGCATCGATGCATTGATGTGAGAATTTGAGGTTTGACGCGATTTTGACCCTCAGGTCCTTAACGCATTGAACGCTTATGAGTTTAACGCCGCGCATTTCGTAATCGAACTTCTTATTTCTTGTTCCAACTTGAAGGACCTGGGACTTGTCTACGTTAAAGGGCATCTCCCATCTATCCGACCAAGCTGAAATTTTGTGCAAATCCTCTTGGAGGCTTTGCCTGTCTTCGTCAGTGAGAAGCGAGTTAACAATCTTTGTGTCGTCTGCAAATTTACTAATGCGATTGTTGAGTCCAACATCCACGTCGTTGATGTAAATAATGAAGAGCACTGGGCCAAGAACCGAGCCCTGAGGGACGCCACTAGTGACCGGCGCCCACTCTGAGAGAGAGAGAGAGAGAGAGAGAGAGAGAGAGAGAGAGAGAGAGAGAGAGAGAGAGAGAGAGAGAGAGAGAGAGATTGCCATCAAGAAGGAGAGGAATATGAGATTAGATGTTGTTGTCGATGAGGAGGAATGAGATGAGAATTCACTACGAGGTGTGTACGAGAGAGAGAGAGAGAGAGAGAGAGAGAGAGAGAGAGAGAGAGAGAGAGAGAGAGAGAGAGAGAGAGAGAGAGAGAGAGAGAGAGAGAGAGAGAGAGAGAGAGAGAGAGAGAGATCGCCATCAAGAAGGAGAGGAATATGAGATTAGATGTTGTTGTCGATGAGGAGGAATGAGATGAGAATCCACTACGAGGCGGTTACGAGAGAGAGAGAGAGAGAGAGAGAGAGAGAGAGAGAGAGAGAGAGAGAGAGAGAGAGAGAGAGAGAGAGAGAGAGAGAGATGAAACCAATATATATGAAACCGTATCAACTCCGGGAACTATCTAATCAAAGAAAACTCGCCTTTGACAGCCAGGCGACACGGGGCTCCTACTTGAATCACCTGTCGGCCTCGTGTTAATTAATGCACGTATGAATAAAAGAAAGTCTAATTAGAGAGCGACCCTCTTAGCAACCCGACGCGAGAACAAGAAAAACGTTACGAAACTACCTTGTTACTGTACACCTGAACCTACATACGTACATACACCATCGCCTCACCTAACCTTATCTTACTTTAGTTTACCTTACCTTACCTTACCTTACCTTACCTTACCTTACCTTACCTTACCTCACCTCACCTCACCTCATCTAATTCACCTCACCTTACTTTACCTTACTTTAGTTTACCTTACCTCACCTCACCTTACCTTACCTCACCTCACCTCACCTCACCTCACCTCACCTCACCTCACCTCACCTGGCCGCCACCTCCCCAGTGACACGCCAGGTAAGGTTGATGAAACGGCAGGTAGCGAGTGTGCTCAGGTGTGTTGATTGGCGTCCGTGCTCTCTTGGGGCACGAGTGTGTATACCTGGAACTGAAGGGTTGTGGGGGAAGAGGAGAAGGTAGGAGGAAGAACAGAAGGAAATTGAGAAGAAGTCGACAGTGATGACAACGAAGACGAAAAGAAAAAAAAAAGAGGAGGAGGAGGTAGAGGAGGAAAATGAGCACGCTAATGACGATGAAAAAAATAATAATGATAGAAGAAAAAAAAAAGGGACTGGAATGAATGAATTTATTTACATATGTTTTGGATGGAGTAAAAGCAAGTTATATGAAGTTAGTCTTTAATTTTAATTTTAAAAACTTATTACATGAGTACCGTACCCAAGGGAAATTTAAAAAATAGATGCTTATAAAGAAAAATGACATTCACTGAATACCGAGAAAAGACTGAAAAATAAGATAAATTCTAATAAAAATGAGAAAAAAATAAAGAAAAAGAAACAACTAAATGAAAAAAAGCCTCTAGCATAAATTGAAGACTAAAAATATAGAAAAGCCGTCCCCAGAGGCAGCAGGAAAGGTCAGTGAACAAATAAGAGAAAACTGTACTAGAGGTCATTCACCGGAAGCAGGAAGAAAACTCGTTAAAAATGGAACGAAAAATGGGAATGGGAGAGAATATATATGTGTGTGTGTGTGTGTGTGTGTGTGTGTGTGTGTGTGTGTGTGTGTGTGTGTGTGTGTACTTTGCGGTACTTATGTCATTCTCAGGAAGGAGAAGAAAAAATCGTTGAAAAAGGGACAGAGACTAAGAAGAACGACCACTCTATTTTACCCCATTCACGGGAGGCATGGTTGGAGTCATGCACTAAAGATGCGCGTGGCTTCAGTGCTTAGTTCCGTAACATCGATCCTTGAGCATTCATAGAAGGCAGGAGGGAAAATCGTTGAAGAATGGACAGGAACAGAGAGAGAGAGAGAGAGAGAGACGCTGTACTTCAGGCCATTCACACAGAAGCCAGGCGGGGAAAAAATCGTTGAAAAAAAGGTACAAGAACTGAAAAGAAAGGGAGAGAAAGCTTCGCGTAGAGACAGACAGACAGACGGACGGACAGGGCGGAAGTACGCATGGCAGCACCCGAAGTCAGCGACCCGGGAAGATCTTGTACGAACTCCGTGGGAGGTGTGTGTGTGTGTGTGTGTGTGTGTGTGTGTGTACGACATAAAGCCAAAGAGACCGCCTATAGAGATACGGAAAGAAGGTTGACATTCAGAGTAAGTTGATTTTGTATAACAGAGAGAGAGAGAGGAGAAGAGAGGAGAGAAGAGAAGAGAAGAGAAGAGAAGAGAAACAGACACAAATATAAAACAACTAGATAAAAACAATGCAGCGCGTAGAAGGAAAGGATGGGGAGGAAGGGGCAGTGAAAGGCTCTCTATAAGGTTATCGTCCCTTTTATCATGCGCTCCTTACCTACACCTGCCTTTTACCTGGTCGCCTCTTTACATGATTCGTGCCGACAGGTGGTTGCGGATTCAGTCCAGGTAAGAGCAAGGCGACACCTGTTTACGCACGTCGATGATAAACACAAACATATTTACACTTTCAAGATCGCTCCTCACTTCTTGATTTTGCGGGCCGCTCATACAAAGGAAGAGGGGGAGGAGGAGGAGGAAGCCGAAGATGAATAAAAGATGAGTGAAATATTCCGTCAGTCATGCCTGTCTGTTTGTGTGGTTGGTTGACTCGGTTCCTCATGGGGTGTGTGTGTGTGTGTGTGTGTGTGTGTGTGTGTGTGTGTGTGTGTGTGTGGTCTTTCCTGTTCGTGTTTTGCTCTTCCTTTTTTTTAAGTTAATGTAAAATTCGTAGCCTCCCGTACAGAGCTTTTTGACGCGTTATATAAATCCTTGAACTTGTGTAATCCTCTTTGCGAACGCGATTTCATTTGGTGTGTGTGTGTGTGTGTGTGTGTGTGTGTGTGTGTGTGTGTGTGTGTGTGTGTGTGTGTGTCCAGGCTGCTGAAAGGTTTAAAAGTGTCTGAAAGTGTGTGTGTGGGTGTAATGGGTGATGGTAGTGGGGGAGAGGGTGTGACTGCTGAGAATGAAGGGCTGAGTGTATGAAGGAGGGTGTAGCCTGTATTGAGGGTTAGGGTTAGCAAGTGTAGCGTGTGTACCTGTTCATGAAAGAGTGTATGAATGTGTTAAGATGTGTGTGAATGTGTGTGTGTGTGTGTGTGTGTGTGTGTGTGTGTGTGTGTGTGTGTGTGTGTGTGTGTGTGTGTGTGTGTGTGTGTGTGTGTGCTTATTTTGTGTAACGTTTTTAATTTTTGAGTGGTTTTACATAGTTTTTTTTATCATGTTTTTACCTTTTTTTTTTACCGGCTTAATATAGTTTTAAAACAGATTTTAAATGCACTAGATCCTGCGCCATATGACCCTGCAGTTGCGGCGCCAAGTCACAACACCCCCAATAATCATCATCATGTGTGTGTGTGTGTGTGTGTGTGTGTGTGTGTGTGTGTGTGTTAAGATTACTGGGTGTTGAGGTGTTCATGACTTTTTGCATAGAAATCTGAACCATATAAACTGAGTGAGCTGAAGAGAATGATCCGTAATCCGTGAAACTGACAAACAACGAAGGCACTGAATCACTACCACAAGGAAACTGTCTGACCTTACTCATTATTGTTCGAGTTTGCCTGAAAATCATTATTCGACTGTGATAGAAAACGTGACAAGATTAATTATTTGTCAGCATATTTAAGCCTCCTGTTAAAGTTAGAGTAAAAAAAAGGATCATGTAAAATGTTCTTCTAGTCACATGGAAGCTAATTTTATATAACCAAAGCTTATCAAAGTATACGTCTTAAAGCATAATTTTCCCACGTTCGTCATGTATTTAAGTGTATTACATCACAAGGGAGGTCCGGGCAGAAACTTGCAAGCTAAAAAACGTGTTTATTGCGTGCTGTAAACTTCTCATGAGGGTAAGAAAGCCGTAAAAGTTGTGAGGGGCGAGGGGAGAGAGGCGAGGCGGATTAGGGAATACTGAGAGAGAGAGAGAGAGAGAGAGAGAGAGAGAGAGAGATACACACACACACACACACACACACGAGCTGAAAAATATATATGGGGATGAAAGGATCAGGGGAAACAGGAGGATAGAGTAGCAAGAGGGTGAAGGAGGAGGAGGAGGAGGAGTGATGGCGAAAATAGTCCCATGTTGCTAGAAAGGTGAGTTTGTGGATGGAAAGTTCCTTCGCCTCTCATCCCCTCGTCATTCCCGCCTCGTGTGCCTTCCTTCCTTCGTCAGTCCGTCCGACCGCCCCCTCCTGCACACCCATCACGGCCGCTCCCTATACTCGTCGCGCGAAGCAATGGGTCGGCGTCTTCTCTACATGACGTCCATATCGTATTCGATTTAAAGAGTATGTTTAGTAAGCGCTGCCATACCTCCCTCTCGTAACAAGGGGGGATTATTTGTTTTGGGAGTCATTATTTTGTTTACATAGAGGGGATGGATGTACTTTGAATATTATAGTGTATTTTTAAACGTCGTGTTAGTAATCATTGAGTTGTGTGGCTGGTTTGGCTTTTTAGTTCCAGTTTTGGGACGGAGTCAGAATTATTATTATTTTTTTTATTTATTTATTATTATTATTAATATTTTTTTTTACAACAAAGGAGACGGCTCAAGGGCAAAACGAGTAGAAAAAAGCCCGCTTCTCACCGCTCCCACAACAGACAGAAGTAAAGAGTGGCCAAAAGAGAGATCAGTTTCGGGTTGAGAGGTGTCTTGATACACTCTTCTTGAAAGAGGTCAAGTCATAGGCAGGAGGAAATGCAGACGAAGGAAGACTGTTCCAGAGTTTACCAGTGTAAGGGATGAAAGAGTGAAAATGCTGGTTAACTCTTGCATAAGGGGTTTGGACAGTATAGGGATCAGTCGAGTTCACCGGGGCCGCGGGAGGGGGGGAGGCATGCAGTTAGCAAGTTCAGAAGAGCAGTCAGCATGAAAATATCGATAGAAGATAGAAAGAGAGGCAGCATGGCGGCGGAATTTAAGAGGTAGAAGACTATCAGTATCAGTAAGAGGAGGAGAGCTGATGAGACAAAGATCCATAGACTCCACTCTGTCCAGGAGAGCTATGTGAGTGGAGCCCCCCCACACGTGAGATGCATACTCCATACGAAGGTGGACAAGGCCCCTGTATATGGATTGCAACTGTTGGGGGGAGAAGAACTGGCGGAGACGATACAGAACGCCCAACCTCGAGGAAGCTGATTTTGTGAGAGAGGAGATGTGAAGTTTCCAGTTAAGATTTTGGGTTAAGGATAGACCGAGGATGTTTAGTGTTGAAGATGGTGACAGCTGAGTGTTGTTGATGAATAGGGGATAGGTGTTTGGAAGATTGTGTCGAGTTGATAGGTGAAGAAATTGTTTTTTTTTTAGGCATTGAAGGACACAAGGG
This sequence comes from Eriocheir sinensis, assembly GCF_024679095.1. Lineage (NCBI taxonomy): Eukaryota > Metazoa > Arthropoda > Malacostraca > Decapoda > Varunidae > Eriocheir > Eriocheir sinensis. The sequence goes on along the minus strand of NC_066534.1, from coordinate 6,554,369 downwards.
TTCCCTACAATATAGAGAAGTGCTAGATTTTCAGAGTTAAGTCGACACATTACAAACTCCATCGTAAAAGGTTATATAAAAATCAATCAACAAATCCTATTAACCACGGCTTGAAAAACGGGTTAAAATGGACAAATCATCGACGTCATTATTCATAAAGACAAATACGACGTTTAAAAATCAGGCATTAATTCCTGACTATGGTTTATGAGCGCAGTGATGTCCCCTTCTGTCGCACCACATGGGGATTGATTATTATTTTTTTTTTAGAATATAGGAAGCATCTCAAAGGCAAAAACACAATAAAAAACAAATAAAGCCCCCCAAGTGCTGCTCCTGCAAAAGAAAACAAAGCTGAGTGGCCATGAGAGAGGGTAAATTTCGGATGGGGAGGTGTCGTGTCTTGAGCCATGAGTTTGTTTACATTGACGGTATGGATATAATTCAAATGTTACTCTGGTTATGATTTATATGCGCAGCGGTGTCTCCTCATGTCGTAGTTTGGTAGTCATGAGTGTTTACATCGGTGGAATGGATACTAAAAATGTTAGTCACTGTATTTAAAGCTGTTTGTGGAAAAATACTCTATACTTAGGAATGTCAGTTGTTGCGTCAGGCTGAAAAAGAATACAAATACCAGGAACACTCTAGGACCTAAAGTGTGTATAAAATTGTAATACACTTCGTCCATAATATTAGTTTTTTTTTTTTTTTTTTTTTCCCTAAGTAAGTTTTGCTCGCCATACGATTTTACTTTTTGACATCAACAGTCCATCGGTGCCCCGCGCATTGCATCAAAACGAGCGGCTGAGTGACGTCTTCACTCTTTGTATGTAGATCAAGCTAAAAATAGTGATGAAATGTCTTTTGTCGTTCTGTCACCATACAAAGGCAACCGAATGCACTTAATAAGCTCGTCGTCGTCGTTGCCGTTGTTGTTGTTATTGTTGTTGTTGTTGTTGTTGTTGTTGTTGTTATCCTATTTAGCTCATGTTTGTATTTTCCTGATCAAACATTCTTGAGGTTGAAGAAGTTTCTATACTTATGTCTGGAATTAATCTTGTCCTGGAACGGGTTTATGTTGAGGCCACGTAATGATGTATTCTTTGGTTAGAGTTTTGCTATAAAATTGGTTGTCTAACTTTTCAAGACTTGTCGGCATGGATGTTGAGTTGACGTGTTAACAGCCATTCATCCACTTTTAATACACGCAATAAACGGTTGCCACATGTTATAAATGTTCAGGAGATGAAAATTTGCTCACCTGGACGACATACTTGCCATTCACGCTGCTCTATGGAGGGTGAATAAAACACACACACACACACACACACACACACACACACACACACACACACACACACACACACACACACACACACACACACACACACACACACACACACACACACACACACACACACACACACACACACACACACACACACACACACACACACACACACACACACACACACACACACACACACACACACACACACACACACAGTCACACACACACACACACACACACACACACACACACACACACACACACACACACACACACACACACACACACACACACACACACACACACACACACACACACACACACACACACACAGGTGCAGCAGGTGAGAGCAGCGCCAAAGCAGTATTGCCCCGCCTCTTCTGACTTTTACATAACGCAGTTACCTAATAAGACAATTGCCATGGAGGGATGTAACCGGTTCTTAGCCACCGTAACTAAGCACAGTGTTATGTAACGGAGGAATAAGTAGTCTCGCGACCTCTGAAGGTGTCCCCGCGAGGCCGCGATGAATGTTCATGAGCGGCACACTAGTAAGGGGAGGCGGCGGGCCTGCATGTCAAGTACCCGCCCCGGCCTGACTCAGTATGCAGGCGGCTGCTGCTCATGAATGACAAGGGGAATAACACTCGCTGCTAAGTCTTCCGGCGTTCCGGGGCTTCGAATTTGGATGATGCCTCGTTTGTTAAGGGGAAGGGCGTTCTACCTCGAGGTGCGGAATAAAGAAGAGAAGGGGATGGAAAGGGATGGTGCAGCTCGCTCTATGGTAATGCAGTCACATGATGGTGATGGTGATGGGGAGAGGGAAAGGGATGGAGGGTGCATAAGAAGAGGGTTGTTCTCAGTGCAAGGCAGCAGGCGAGGAGGGCAACGAATGTTCAATGATATAGGGAAAGCGGTGTTGTTGTCGCCACTCCTTCCTTGTTAAACACCGTTTGTCATATCAACATGCACATCTCCCTGCCACATATGCTACTCTTCTCCCTTTTCATTAGTATGTCAGCAAGAGAGACCGCACCCTTACTCTGATAGAGGTATAACAAAGATGTGATGAAAATGCATATGATTTAATTAATAAATGTTTTTAATTATTTCGTTTCTTTTATTTCAGGTAAGACTACACGCGAGGGCGCTGTACCAGGTGCTTCTGGACCCTGGTAGGACTAATAAACCTGTGCATGCTGTTACCTCATCAAGTATGGATTGGCTTTTACAAGGTGAAACACAGAACATGGACTTGGTTGTTGTGTACCACGCCATTTTTAATGTTAGCTTGTCAGTACAGTTCCTAATTTATTTTATTAAAGTTAGTTAGTTAGTTAGTTACTGTGTGCGTGTGTGTGTGTGTGTGTGTGTGTGTGTGTGTGTGTGTGTGTGTGTGTGTGTGTGTGTGTCTGGGTAGATGGGTGGAGGCTAGGGTGCACGAGGACCAACAAAAAGCAGTACCGCGAGTACGAAAATAAAGCCTCTTCCTTATTGTTCTGTAAATAGCTGTTTGTGGTTAAATTATGCGTGTGAACAGACGAGGTGCTGTCGCCAAGAACGAAGATAGGTAGCCATCAGTATTTGTTGGACGATGTTAAGCAGCGGGAAAGTGCAAACATGTATTACACGCACACACGCACGCACACACGCACGCACACACAATGCCACGAAGAAAGGAAAACAACTTTGAGAAAGACGCGGAAAGTTGGAGGACACGGGAAGAGGAGGGAAGTTGCTTTTGGGTCCTACTCTAAGTCAGTACAGGTCCTCCGCAAAGTTTGGCGTCCTTCAGCCACTACCCGAACCTCTCATCCTCGCTCCAACCCTCTCGCCCTCATTCACTCCCCCCCCCCCCCTTACTACCTTCTATCCTCACCTACTCTGGGTTACCTGGGTATTGGGTCAAGGCCTACGTAGGCCTTGCTCGGGTGGCCCACGGCAGATAATTATAATCGCCGCTCGGAGCTCCTGTACTTTATTCCTCCCCTAAACAGTTGGTCTGGAGTTTGTTCCTTTGTCTTCTTCTTCCTCCGTCTGCCAGTCAGCCTGTCACTCTCTGTCTCAGTCAGTCAGCCACCTTCGTCCTCTCTACCCTTCTCTCTCTCTCTCTCTCTCTCTCTCTCTCTCTCGCGCGCGCGCGCAGATTCGTTTTTTCATTCATTCGTTTTTAATTTCATTCATTGTAGAAACAAAATATATTTATTTGCTACGTGATAAAAGCTTGAAATATTCCGTAAATCCATTACTAATTTCCCTGGTCAAATAATATATGATTAACCCTGCTGGAAGTGGCCTTGCCGCTCCACTGTGCTTAAGCAATCAGTCATCCAGCATGACCACACGCGGAGGTGCACCATTTCCACGTGTTCCCTCGAGCAAGTCTCCATGAAGGCTCCTTTCCCATTCTAGATTCCTCCCTGAATCACCTTGCTTGATTCACAAGCTTTGTGGGCGATCCCTTGGCTTGATCCATTCAAGATTGTTTATTGCAGATGTAACACTGTGAACGATTTATGAGTAGAGTGCCATATGCCCATGTAGCCGGAGTTGGCGTTCACGGACCATGCAGGTAATGTTCCTCTATTCACTCTCATTGAGTATCGCCGATTTGATAGACATTCCTGCAATACCCCATGATTCTGTGAAGGCACCTATTACCAAAGGTATTTATTCGCCTCTTATTCATTATTTGTTGTCCATGTCTCTCTGTATCGTCCATATTGCAACGCTGAGGGATAAAGGCGTCGCGTGAGGGGTTGGGCAGTGGGCAGCGAGGGGGATGACGTGCAGCTCAGGTAACGAGCCCTAAAGCTGCTGGTCGGGGAGGCGTGGGCTCCATGCAGGCGGCGCTTGAAGACACTGGCGTCCTTTTACATTCACAGTCTTCAACGTATGATGGGTCTGAGGTGGTGGCATAAGATGCCTCACACGGAGATCAAGCCGCTGGAATGCATGTTAGCTGAGCGTCAGGTGAGGTGGGTTGGTTAGGTTAGTTATAAATCGCCGAGTCCTCTACAGCGCGTTTTCCATGCACAGTGTCGCTCATTAGGAGGGCAGTGCAGAAGGTACAAGAGTCACATTAGCTATGCACTGACAAAAAATCAATGTAGTGCAGTATAGCTCCTTGAAATTTAGAGATCTTTGCCCGAAAACGAGTTAATTAGCGAGAAATATGCCGCTATGACGCTGAACACTACACGCCACAATATTGTGTCACCGCAGAGGACAGCAAGTGCGCATACACCTGCCTGCAACGAGAGGCGCTGCCCACCTGTGTAATGGCAGCAGCCGGGAATGTGGATCGATAAAAGGCCTTGTCAGTTATCAGAGAGCCAATAAACGTATAGGTGACTGACCTCAAAGGTTGACTTATTCCAGCTCTAAGCAAGGAATAACGTTATCATCAACGACAAACTACTTTTAAGCAAGCATGTAAGCAGGGTAGGGTAGGCGGTGGCCGAAGTGGTAGCGTACTGGGCTCACATTCACCGCGTGATGGACGACGCGGGTTCGAATCCCCACGCTACCACTCGGATTTTTCAGTCACCGCCGAGTGGCTTAAAACTACCCACATGCTGTCCTGAAGACCACCCAACAACCCGGACTCTAGAGGAAGCCGTCCAAGCGAATCAAGAACGAGTTCCGGGGGGCAGCATGAGCCAATGCAAGATGGCGCCACTATAAACACTCGCCTGCGCCAGAACGGGCTGGGCCGACCATCAGGCCCCACCTGGAAGAAGCCTTGGGCCGACCATCAGGCCCCACGAGGAAGATGCCTACCGGCGCAACAGGCAAGGACGTAAAAAAAAAAAAAAAAAAAAAAAGTGTGGAGGCTGGAGGAGGTAACTTCTCTGGGTCTGGCCTGGGTAGAGGAGTTGACTGCTCTGAGGCCTCGGGGGGTGCTGTGGGGTGGACTGGCCTGGGTCTGGGGAGGGCAGAGGGAAGGTGACCTGTGGGAAAAATATACTCATGCACTCTAATTAACAATCCTTCACTTTTGTGTCGAATTGTGTTGGAAAATGTTGACACTTAATTAAATGTTTTATGCTGCGTCATGGTAATAGCGCAGCGTCATGTTCACACGGGCCGCTCCTAAATTCATGGACTCATCCTGAAAGAATTTATACTTTGTTGTTATTACTATTATTATTATTATTATTATTATTATTATTATTATTATTATTATTATTATTATTATTATTATTATCATCATCATCATCATTATCATTATCACTATCATTATTATTATTATTATTATTATTATTATTATTATTATTATTATTATTATTATTATTATTATTATTATTATTATTATTATTATTTAATGTTATCTTTTATTATAAGTTACTTTTGCCTGCTGCAGTGTTTAGGTTACAGTAGCCAGTTGCCCCATCTCGGCAAGGCTATGTGCTGTATTGTCATTACGACGTGTGCTGAAAATGTATAGGTGGTTAGTGAGAGAAGGGCAGCGGGAGGTGGAAAGGGAGGCCACGGGATGCAGCAGCGCGGACATGTGTTCCACCCTCGTCAGCATGCTCGGCAGCCCCGTCACTCGCTCCGTGCCGGTACTGGCGAGGCTCCCTTCAGGGTACATCAGGCTTCGAATGATAGTCATACAGGTGGGACATGTGTGACGAGCAGCATGTTTTAAAGCGTCTTTGGCCTAGGATGTATACATGAGCTACTTGAGGCAAGGCCTTGGCATAGAGGCTACGTAACTGACACTTGCATGCAGATTCTGTAAAACAAAAGCCCATCCCTGGTGTTGAGCAAGCGATTCCAATCCGCTTGAGGCATCTCAGCGGAGAAGGTTTGGTGAACCATATGCTTGGAAATTTTTAAGGAGGCTTCATGGCGCAGTGGTTAGCACACTCGGCTCACAACCGAGAGAGCCCGGGTTCGATTCCCGGGCGGAGTGGAAAAATTTGGGCAGCTTTTCCGATACCCTACGCCCCTGTCCACCCATCAGTGAATGGGTACCAGGTATTAATCGGGGGTTGTGTCCCGTCTCCTGGGATCTGTTCCCTTCTCCTATAATTCCTTCCTCTCCTGTCTTTCTCCGGCATATGACCACAGATGTTGCACCGACTAAACGAAACTTTGGACATTTTTATCAACCATAAGAAGCAGGATGTATGACGAGGTTCCTGTGTCGGTGTCCTAGTGAGTTAGGAAACAAAGGGGGAGTAGAGACAAGATAAATAAAAATGCAAGTCAGAAGAGGAAATCAAAGTGGAAATATTGTCTATTGAACTGTGGCGCACTTCATGTTATTAATTAACTAATGAACACGGTCTGGAGATTGTCATTCAGTTTAAGCACGGCAGCTCTTTTAAACCTTTTTGTACCATCTGTTTCCCTAATTCGTAAATCTGTCCGACCATCTGTTAAAACTAACCCGTGAGTGTTATTTTAAAGAAAGGAGATCAAACAAGCACCGCACAGTGATGGCACGGCGTGTGTCGTGTAAAACGTGTTCTCAGGATAACCTTGGCGATTCAGCTTTTAACCTGTCCGCTGCGATTGGCACGGATTTCACCTTCACTGGTAGCTTGGTAACATATGCTCCCAGGTCTTTCTGTGCCTCAGTGGTGGGTAGTGGAGTGTTTCCCATGTGGTATTGGTGTGCTGAATTTCCCCTCCCAAGATGCATGACCTCACATTTTTCTTCACTAAATTGGAGCAGCCACTTTTTGTTTCACTCCTGTAGCTTGGTGATGTCTTCTTGTAGGAAATCCGCATCCAAGGGGTTAAGACCAAAAACGATAAAACCTAAGACTTATGATAATGTGGAATTCAGACTGAAGACAAAAATTAATAGAAACGAATGGGGATGTAAATTCGCTTCAAAACTAGTCGAATACCGGCGCGTGATCGTGTACTTATCTTTTGCTACGTGTGTACTGATTGTTTTTTTTTTATCTGACATGTTTTTTTCATTTATCGGCATCAAACTGTATATACACCTGCCATATGTTCGGTCACGCGGGCTGTCAGTCTCTATATCCTCCAGCAGCCCCTCGGCATCACGGTCTGCAAAATTCCTGACGTCACAAAAATTGACACCACCTATCAAATTTTAGGGCACCGTGGCATGCAAGATAAAAAAAAAAAGTGTTTCTCTATAATAACAAGTGTGTGTGGGTGTGTGGGTGTGTGGGTGGGTGTGGGTGTGTATACATGATTGTTGAAAATTAAGTTACAGATATTTCGTACCTATTTCACTTGCGTGGGTGTCTCTTTGATGTATAGCTTTCCCCTAAAACCATATATCAATGCTGGAGAGAGAGAGAGAGAGAGAGAGAGAGAGAGAGAGAGAGAGAGAGAGAGAGAGAGAGAGAGAGAGAAGAGAAGAGAAGAGAAGAGAAGAGAAGAGAAGAGAAGAGAAGAGAAGAGAAGAGAAGAGAAGAGAAGAGGAGAGGAGAGGAGAGAAGAAGGGTTGGAAAGAATGCTAGGTCAACAGAGAGAGAGAGAGAGAGAGAGAGAGAGAGAGAGAGAGAGAGAGAGATTGGTTATGAAGGGTTGGAAAGAATGCTAGGTCAACAGAGAGAGAGAGAGAGAGAGAGAGAGAGAGAGAGAGAGAGAGAGAGAGAGAGAGAGAGAGAGAGAGAGAGAGAGAGAGAGAGAGAGAGAGAGAGAGAGATTGTTATGTAGGGTTTGATAGAATTCTAGCTCAACAGAGAGAGAGAGAGAGAGAGAGAGAGAGAGAGAGAGAGAGAGAGAGAGAGTTGGTTATGAAGGGTTGGAAAGAATGCTAGGTCAACAGAGAGAGAGAGAGAGAGAGAGAGAGAGAGAGAGAGAGAGAGAGAGAGAGAGACACCCACTTATCCCCTTGGCCATATCGTGCACAGCCTGGTAAGCCCTTCCTGTGAGCGGTACTTATCAGAACAGTCACGCGCGGCCTCGTTTGCCATTCCCCGCCAGGCTCGTGAAGTCCTTGCAGCTCCCCCTGGACGCCGAGGACACCTGCGCCGCCTCCTGTAGCCCTGATGAGCGCCGACCTGCTCCTGCTACCCGTCCTCACCTTGATTTTAGAGGCCGTACCCCACCCAGGTCTTCTCTCTCCCAGTTTATGTCTCTATCTCTCTCCCCTTCTCTGTCTGTCCGTTTGTCTATCCATCTATCTATCTATCTATCTCTATCTATCTATCTATCTATATCTTTGTCCACATTGGAAATTAGATTCTTAAGGGAAAGCTGTCATCAGATGGCGATATATTTGTTGTTTTTGTTGTTGCTGTTGTTTTACCCCATCTTTTCCCCTCAAGAACAGGCATGTGCCATATCTAGAGATGCTCGTTTACACACACACACACACACACACACACACACACACACACACACACACACTGAGGACCCTTCCCACCCCCCCTCCCCTTCACCCCCTCACCTTCACACCCCTCGTCGGTCATACATCCAGATTTAGTGGTGCCTGAGAATGAATGCGTTTGTCTTTTTCATCCGTCCGGAGCGAGGAAGGCCCCGCAAACACCCCGAGACGCCGAGCTCATGGCAGGGATCAGAGTGAAATATCAGGGACGACCAAGATCACGCGGCTCCGGGAGAGATTTGTATCCCGTCCAGACATAGTGACAGCCAAAAAGACAGACCCGGAGGCGTGGGCATGAGGCGGAGGGGTGGAGGGGGCGGATGGGGAGGGACGCGAGTGTTGTGTGTGGAAGGAAAATGCGTTTCGTGATGGCAAACTTTACCGCGCTGCTCTCCGGGGAAGCTTTACGATAAAAGTTGTTGTTTTCGGAGCAGGAGGAGGAGGAAGAGGAGGAGAAGGAGGAAGAGGAGGAGGAGGAGATGCTGGAAATGATGGTGGTGTTGGTAGCTGCATGGGAGAGACGTAGGGCTCGTGTGTGTGTGTGTGTGTGTGTGTGTGTGTGTGTGTGTGTGTGTGTGTGTGTGTGTAACAAAAATAATGAATCGACGGAAAAGATGCATTAGGATTTCGTGTTGTCACTATGAGAAAGCTGTTTTATCATTAGCAAATATTACAGACAATGGTAAACGATGTCTGTATCCGTGTGTGTGTGTGTGTGTGTGTGTGTGTGTGTGTGTGTGTGTGTGTATCATGCAGCACGTCGCCTTTATCACCACTGAACGTCACTGTTATGTAAGTCGTCAACCACAACACAGCGCGGTGGTCCAACTTTTTCCCGCGTAATGCTCTCGCTCGGATAAAAGGAAACGCCTGTCACGAGTCATGGCGGTGCAGACGGAATTCCTAACGTCATGCGCGCTTGTGTTGGTATTGCTTGTGTGGCGTGACCTTGTTAGAGGCATTAGGATCCTCAAGGTCATGGTGGGACGTGTGGCCGGGAAGAGTAATAGGCTCCGGTCTTCGTCATGGTGCGTGATGGAAAAGTTTGATACAGTCACTACTTAAAGAAATGAAAATCGGCCGTCAGTCGTTAGTTAGTTTGGTAAGGTTCAGTTCTCGTCATGGTGCGTGATGGAAAAGTTTGATACAGTCACTACTTAAAGAAATTAAAATCGGTCGTCAGTCGTTAGTTAGTTTGGTAAGGTTTAGTTCTCGTCATGGTGCGTGATGGAAAAGTTTGATACAGTCACTACTTAAAGAAATGAAAATCGGTCGTCAGTCGTTAGTTAGTTTGGTAAGGTTCAGTTCTCGTCATGGTGTGTGATGGAAAAGTTTGATACAGTTACTACTTAACCCCTTGACCACTGATTTCCTACAAGAAGACATCACCAAGCTACAGGAATGGAACAAAAAGTGGCTGCTACAATTCAATGCGGAAAAATGTGAAGTCCTGCACCTTCAGAGAGGATATCCAGCACACCAATACCACATGGGAAACACTCCACTATCCACCACAAAGGCAGAGAAAGACCTGGGACTATATGTTACCAGGCTACCAGTGAAAGCCGAATCCGTGCCAATCGCAGCGGACGGGTTAAAGAAATGAAAATCGGTCGTAAGTCGCTTTGGTGAAATCTACCGTAGCTTTGGAAGATCGTGGACACGTCAGAAAACCACGGAAATATGAGAACCACGGAAGATCCACGGAAAACTTGCCCAGTGTAATAGCCCCTTTAGTTTCTTAAGATTCAGTTCTCGTCATGGTGCGTGATGTAAAACTTTCTTACATTTACTACTAAAATAAATAAAAATCGGCCATGACTGAAATCCGCTCATGAACTACTAGAAGAATTGCATTTTTATTAAGGCTCGGTGTTCATGCTGCGTGATGGAAATCTTTAATACAGTCACTACTAAAAAGAAATATAAATCGGTCGTTATTGAATTTCGCGGAAGGGATGTTTGCCAAGGTTCAATCCTCGTCATTTTGGGTGATGGAAAGACTTGTATACGGTCACTACTAAAAGAAATAAATATCGGTCTTTGTTGAATTTCGCGCAAGGGATGTTTGTCAAGGTTCAATCCTCGTCAGTTTGGGTGATGGAAAACTTTATACAGTCACTACTTAAAAAAATAAATATCGGTCTTTGTTGAATTTAGCGCATGTGTTTGCTCAGCTTCAGTCCTCTTCATGCTGCGTAATGGAAAACTTTTATACAATCACTACTAAAAAGAAATATAAATCGGTCATTACTGAATTTGGCGCAAGGGATGTTTGTCAAGGTTCAATCCTCGTCATTTTGAGTGATGGAAAATTTCCCGCATGTGTTTGTTCAGCCTCAATCCTCTTCATGCTGTGTAATGGAAAACTTGTATGCAGTCACTATTAAAAAAAAAAGTCGGGTCCTCATTGAATTCCGCAGAGGGCATGTTTGTTTCCTCGTGTTGTTTGGCTGGACGGAGCGACTTTCCTGTCCTGTGTGTGTATTCTCCGCGGCCGCCGGTTACGTGAAGTGGCTGAGCGTGGCCGAGCATTTACGATCGTGGAGAGAAGGACCAGGTGAGGTGTAAGGTGTTAAGGGCCAGGCGCTCCTTATACACCTGCCGGGCAAGGATAAGGTTTTCACTTTTTACGATTCTCTCTGTCATCCTTTTTTTATTTCTCTTTATTTCTCGCTTTATTTATCTTCCTTTCTTTATTTCTCTCTTTATTTATCTTCCTTTCTTTATTTATCTTTTTATTTATCTTCCTTTCTTTATTTCTCGCTTTATTTATCTTCCTTTCTTTCTCTATTTCTTATATTTCTATTTTCGCATTCTCATTATTTCTCTATTTCTCGCTGTATTTCTTTCTTTCTCCATCTTTTCTTTCTCTTTATTTCTTATATAATTCTCTCTCTCTCTCTCTCTCTCTCTCTCTCTCTCTCTCTCTCTCTCTCTCTCCTTCTTTCACTCACTAATCACCTCATTCGTGGCCTTCGGGAGTTGATTGGTAGTCGTGTGTGTGTGTTGGGGCGGCCGTGCCTTTCCCATGCTTGCTTCAGTACACCCGATGCGTCCGACATGATGATTAATGACGTGTTAAAGAGGATATGAGCGAGGCGTGAAAGCAGGGGGCGAGGGTGGGGGGGGGGATGAGGGAAGGTTTGGGCTTTACCACTTCCCCTACTTACTATACACAGCATCACCTCACTGGCTCACCTTACCTATCTGCCTACCTGCCGCGCCGACCTTACCTTGCCCCACCTTTCTTGTCCTCTGAAGGGCGAGTTGCTGCACCGTATCGCCATATGCTAAGCCTCTTGAGTTTCCGCTTCCGTGTGTATGTGTATGGGTGTATGGCTGTATGTATGGCTGTCTCGTTTGTGTATGGGTGTCTGTATGTGTGTATGTCTGCCTCTTTGTTACTATTTTTTGTCCTGAAGAAATTATAAAGTCTTGTTTAGCTGATTTTTATATCATTTAACGGAGGTTGCTTTTATGTCTATCCTGTTGTAATGACTGTTGAAGTTTATGCCCGCTGTATTAAGGCTTATTGATTTCTCTATTATTTAAGCGAATTTCTCTATGGTTGACGCGGTTCTTTTACTGATAAAGCTCGTAGTGGTTGTTGATTCTTTTGCCTGCTTTTTTCCCTCGTCTTTTCCATCGCGAGGTAACTGTGAGCGTGTTTGGGCTGAGGGAGGGAGCAGTGCATGTATGAGTGGAAGTGAAAAGCTGCCAATACAATTTTAACTCCGCCGGAGGGATTGTTGTCTACTTTTTGCCTCCTGTTCAAACGAGACTAATTAGTAGGTCAGGAACTTTTATGTGTGTGTGTGTGTGTGTGTGTGTGTGTGTGTGTGTGTGTGTGTGTGTGTCAGTGTGTTTCCCTTTTTCTTCGTGTATATGTTTTACGTGCGCATGTATCTTTGTGTGTGTGTGTGTGTGTGTGTGTGTGTGTTTCACGTAATATGTAACGTCTCTGGGAAAGCTCAGCGTCTTAAGAAAATTTATGCACGGCGTAGCACACTCGTAAACCCTCGCAGAACACCTGGGCCAGGATTCACTAACGAGTTACGACGTTCGTAAGTCACAAAAAATGTCTTAAGGCAACTTTCGGCTGCTTTGGGCTATTCACTAAACAGTTACGACACTCTTCCGGCACCGTAACTTTACGGCAGCTCCAGACATGGCGTAAGGTATCGTGACCCGTACGTAGGGCAGATTTTCTCCACAACACAAGGAGGAATGAAGAAGAAGAGGAAGACCCGCTGCCAAAATAATGAACAAAACGTCACAGTGCTATCAAAACATTGCTTTATAAGGACGTGTCAACCGTATATAATACCATTCACTGAATATGTAGTGACTGTGAACTCCTACACTACTGAATCAAATATCCTGCCGTAAACACTCGTGATAATATATATGGAGGGCTTGAAATGCTCGCAGGAGATCCACCAGGGGGTAATGTGGGTACTCATACATGCTCGGTGAATAATTTAGTCTTAATTTGTAGTTTGTAATACCTTAGACCACTAGCACAACCAAGGATGGGCCGGGCCCCACCCGCTTACCGTTGATGAGGTTTCAGGCTCTGCACCCCCAAAGTTTATCTTGTCTTTTTCTCTGCCCTCCAATCTCCCTGAACATATTTCTGGGTGTTCCCTTGCCATTGTTAGCAGATTTTAGCGACCTATTTTAGAGACAAACTATTCATTACTGGGTAAATTATCATGTCTTTTTTTGTGGAGTTAGTTATCACCAGGAAGCAATTATGAAAGTACTAGAGTTGATTTGGTGAGTCTCATACTTGGGTTGACAGTTTACTCTGCTCTGTAACGATAGGCTACTATCCCCAGCGGCAATTATAGGTTACAATTTTAGCAGAGTTAGGTTACCATCCACTAGGTTAAAATGAGTCTGTTAGTTTGTAAATAGATTTGGGAGTGAAGACGGCTGGACAATATATGCCGCAGAGCTTGTTATAGTGAATTCTGGGGTAAATTTGCTGTAGCACTTTCATAGCTGAATTATTGTGGTAATAAACAGAGCCCCATTAAAAAGCATCATAACATATCACAGGAAATAAGTAATTTGCATCTCAAATAGACTGCTCCTGCTAAGCAATTACCCATTCTTTGCAACATGCATTATATGTTTGTTGGATATTTTGGTAATTGAGTCATCCCATGGCTCATTCTTGTCTCAATGATATTTACTGTATTAAGGTATTACATTTACTATTTAGTATGCTAGTTTTACTGGGTGTTATAGATGATGTGTCTAGTAAGGGTAGGGTGAAGTTGGGGCATACGCATAGCTGTGTGTGGCCTCGGTGCTCATCTCCATCACATGGTAACCTATTGCTGGTAAATTAGCAACCTAGCAACACCTGTCAAGGTTTGATTCATCACCCAGTTTTATTCCCACTCATAGTTTAATAGCTACTATAATTGAAAAAGTATTTTATGATTTTAGGTTGAGGCAAAATATTTATATATATTGATATTTATTTCATGTTAAGTGAAAATACATAATTACTTCATTAATTCATTTTTCTACTTATAGCACAATATTAATACTAGAAAATAAAGGTTCTTTGTCCATAAACTATATTATTATTATTTTTTTTTTTTTAGTATTGACAAGAAAATAATGTTTTTTGTTTCTTAACTCATATATGCACTTTTTCATTTATGTAACCTACCTAACCGTACTAAAGTACTGACTCATATGTTGCGGGCACAAGTTGAGAACATAATGAAAAAGTGGGCATTGATATATACATTATTAAATATTTAAATGTGTTAAATAGTGTACTGGCAATAAAATAAAGGAAATCATCGAGCAAATTGGTGTATGGGTGTTTCGTTAAGAACTCGGTAGAGTTCTTCAAAGACAATGGCACTGCCCACTGTCAAAACACATTCCACTATACCTAGAAAATTTCCACGATGACTGTTGGCTCTCAAGATATAGCTGGAAGCCAGACTCTTTCTCGAGTCATCAGAGTTTTGAAAGAAGTCTTGGGCTTTCCAGGATGTGACACACACACACACTCACACACACAAACACAATTATATACTTTGAAAGTAAGAGTAGTAAAGTTTGGGGATACGTAGTAGCAGCATGGCCTCAGTGCTCATCTCCGTAACATTGACCCTTGAGACTGTGGTGGAAGGGAGCCCCATTACCTTGGGACACAGGGCCAGTGTAATATCTGGGTTACCACAGATTACCTTCCCAGATTTCCCCAGGTATCCATTTATCGACCAGCCCAAGAGGGAGGATGAACAGCTGGGTGAGCTGCACGCAGACTGCCTGGGCCGGGATCCGAACCCGGCCTGCGAGTAGAAGCCAGGCACGCTAACCAGTAGACCACGGAGGCGTATAACTTTGAGAGTGACACAGGCTAAATGGACTTAATTATATTGCTTTTGAAAGTCACTTAATCTGACTTCATATATATAATAAAACTTCTTTACTAATATAATTAAAGAAAGAACTGCTGGTATACATGAACACAATCACAACTTAAATTGTAAAAAAGGGGAGAAATTATCTGACTAAAAATTAACTGCAGGACAATATGGCTGAGCTTATTATACACTTAATAAAATGTAAAGCATATAGCACCGTGGTGTGTACTATTTGGAGCAATTCTTCACAACTTGCTATTAAACATCTTTTTATATGTTATTTCCAACAGAAAACAATTAAATAAATTGCAAATACAAAACATGTTTGAAGAAATCAAAAGAGACCTTTAGTGATGCATAAGAAATACAGAATTTCATGCCCTGCAATATTCAACAAAGTCCTGTATAGGTCCAGCTATTGCAGTCATTCTGGTTGAGACGATTCAAGGAAATCTACACATTTCTGCAAACTATCCAGTAATATATGCTTGGTCTTGCTTCTTCAGAATCTTTTATCTTGTGTCTCCTGCCTGGAAGTTTAAGGGTCCGACGCTGCACCACTGCTGGGACATATGGGCTGCTAGGTGTTGTAGCACCCACTACACTTACAGGTTACACTCAGTCTCCTATAAAAGGAAAATTATTTGCTTGGTCATCATAACCAGGATCATAAGAGAGAAAGAGAGAGAGAGAGAGAGGTTAAAGTGACTGGCTAGTAGTTAAAGGTTAAGAAGCAATGAAGTAGAAAGTTTACATAGTTAATAAACTTAATCTGTGGAAATGAAGAAAACAATACTTTCCAATGCAATAAGCTCTTTCATAGTGCTTGAGATAAAATAACTCTATTAAAACATAGATACTTTAAATTCACTATTATAAGAATGTAAAGTATCTATGTTTTAATAGGAAGTTAGTTTATATTGTTATTGCATTTATACTGTTTTATCTACTTCCCAATATCTGAGCAGCTGACAATGTCTGAGCTCCACTCCTAATCCTAGCCACATTGCTGGGCAGTGCCCTGGTGGCAAATCTTAATGACTGATATGTTTGCTAAGCTCTGCTGCTCAGTAAATGGCCTCACCTCTATGAAAATACTGAAATGACACCACGTACTGAAGTGTGTGTGCACCCATATCCCTTCCCCTCTCCATGGTGAGATAACTTGGTGCATGCAAGTATATTACACTTTTACCTACAGAGGAGGTCAAAACAGGGTAATGAGACTGATCATGGACAACTTGGAGGACAAAGTCATGGCTAAAAACTGACAGAAAGGCACGTTTATAACGTTACCTAAAGGATACCTTCATGCAGGTTAACAAAAATGTTTCACTCACTAGCACGTTTTAGCAACAATATACCAAGCTGACTCTCCACATGACAAGTGATTGGCTTACCTGAAATACCTCACTGCATCTCCGTATTCTGGTGGGCAGACAACATCGTCTGCCTCTGTCACGGGCCACATGCTGCACTGGTGTTGAGCTTCCTGTGATTGGCTACTGTCTCTAGAGTACGTATGTATCGAGCGCTGCCATTGGTTGAACGAAATATGTCAACATCATACTACGCCGTCTGTCGGCGGGAGTGTGAAACAGCGTTAAGGCAGGAAAATCTAAACATGGCGGACTTAAGATTCTTTTGGGAATCGCAAGATACGACATTCTTATTTCCGCCATATTGGATCCACTTAAGATTGTCGTATCTGCGAGGCGTTAGTGAATCTGGGCCCTGGACCTTAGGAGCGTGGTGTGTATTCTTTGTGTTGCCGGGTTTCCAAGCTTGAAGATTTCCTAAACCTCCCTCACCTCCGGGACCAGCAGCGGTAGTTCCAGGGCAGCGCCGGTCGGCATGTCTGT
>NC_066534.1:6469976-6534976 GCF_024679095.1 Eriocheir sinensis | reverse complement strand
TTGATATAATGATCATCAAGAATGAAAATATGAAAAAACTGTGAAAATATTAGTTACAAAGAAAATTAAAATAAAAACATTATCATCATTATCAGTAAAAATAAATATCTACAGCAGTAAAATAAAAACAATAATGATAATGTTGATAATGAAGCTTAGTTATGTATGTTTATATAACAGCGTATGTGATGATGATGATATATGTGTGTGTGTGTGTGTGTGTGTGTGTGTGTGTGTGTGTGTGTGTAATTCACCTCTTGGTCTGCTGCGGGTCTCTTTCGAGACAGCCAGCCGTTCCCCTACGGAAGGAGCTCAGAGTTCAGTGACCGATCTTTGGGGAGGAGTTAGACCTCTCACACACAACACACCGCGACAACGAGGTCACAACTCCTCGCCTTACGTCGCGTACCTACTCACTGCTAGGTGAACAGGGGCTACACGTGAAAGAAGATAAACCTAACTTATCTTCATCCGGTCGGGGAATCCAACCCCGGTCCTTCTGGTTGTGAGCCAGACGCTCTAACTACTGAGCTACCGGGCCGTGTGTGTGTGTGTGTGTGTGTGTGTGTGTGTGTGTGTGTGTGTGTGTGTGTGTGTGTGTAATTCACCTTTTGGTCTGCTGCGGGTCTCTCTCGAGACAGACAGCCGTTGTGTGTGTGTGTGTGTGTGTGTGTGTGTGTGTGTGTGTGTGTGTGTGTGTGGAGGGGAGAAATATTAGAAAAGACGGAAAAAGAGATTATCACGTAATGCAAGAAAAATAAAGATATAATAATGAAAGTAAATAAATAAATCAGGTTCACAAGGTACAGAGAATCATCAAAAGGCTTCTCAAAATAACTCACTTTTACCGGATTTCCTAGTTGGTAGACTCCACCACCGACGAGTGTGTGTGTGTGTGTGTGTGTGTGTGTGTGTGTGTGTGTGTGTGTGTGTGTGTGTGTGTGTGAGAGAGAGAGAGAGAGAGAGAGAGAGAGAGAGAGAGAGAGAGAGAGAGAGAGAGAGACAGACACACAAAAAAAAATAAAGAGAGAGAGAGAGAGAGAGAGAGAGAGAGAGAGAGAGAGAGAGAGAGAGAGAGAGAGAGAGAGAGAGACGTGAGTGGGCAGAGCATCAGTGCAAACTTGTTGGTGAGGGGAAGGTATTTGGCAGGTGATTATGCTGGGTAACGAGAGTCTGTCTGTAGCTGTTGTTTTCTTTTGTTTCCCCTTTGCTAGCGTTTATTTGTAAGACCCTCTTTTTTTTTAACAGTTCCTCCCAACAAGACCATCGTATGTAGGTGGTAGAAAATATTTAATTCCACTCGCACATTATATTTTATTTCCTGCTTCTTGTCACTCAAATCAGCTTCTCTTTTAACTGTGCAATGAGATATATTATTATTATTTTTTTTTTTTTGTATTATCTTCTCCCCTGGTCTAAAATCAATAAATAAATAAATAAATAAAAAGCCTCCCTCATACCTGGACAACGGAAGGTATTTATTTTTCATTCTCTTCTCTCTCAAATCAGCTTTCGTCTTAAATCATTAATATTAAAGAAATTCCTCTTCTGCCAACTCTCACCTGCATGCTTAAACCCCCTCCTCCGTGTCCTCCTCGTCCTGGGCAGAGGTGGAACAGCCGCTTGACTTCAAACATCGTATAAGTCTTCATCAACAATGTGGCTGATCTGTCTTTTTTTTAGCCTGTCTTCCAAGGCGTTTTTTTTTCATTTTTTTTCAGCAGAGGAGACCGTGCAAGGGCGTAAAAAAAAGAAAAGAAAAGAAAACAATATGAAAAAAAGCCCGCTACTTACTGCTCCTAAATAGAGTTGAGTAGAGGTTAGTTTGTTTGTCTTTGTATCACTTTATGAATGAGTTTGTAATGCGTAAACTTTGTGAAAATCCAACACTTCTAACTCGCAAAAATGGAATGAAAAAGTCAAACTAACCACACAACTGTTAATAAATGCTAATACCACATTTAAAAATTCTGGAGTGTGTGTTGTGTCGGGGAGGTTGATGCAGCGAGGGAGAGCTGACGAAAGGGCGGATAAAGAGGCGAGCAAACAGGCTGGCGAAGGGAATATGTGAAGAGCTACAAGTGATTGGTTATAAAGGGTTGGGAAGAATGCTAGGTCAACACACACATAGAGAGAGAGAGAGAGAGAGAGAGAGAGAGAGAGAGAGAGAGAGAGAGAGAGAGAGAGAGAGAGAGAGAGAGAGAGAGAGAGAGAGAGAGAGAGAGAGAGAGAGAGAATTATATAATGTATCATAAAGTCGTATTAATATTAGTGTATCCGTGTTAATTAACCTTCTTTATACTTGTTTGCTCATAATAATCTCATACCTTCTTTTTTTTAATATTATCTTTCTCTCATTCATTAATCTTCGTCTCTCTGTCCATGCACTCTTTAACAAATGAATGGATGTCTTTCTATTAGTTTGCTTAATATCCAGTGTTTGTTTTCCCATATTTAGGAGCAGCGATTAGCGGGCTTTTTTTCTACTTTTTGGGGGGGTTGTTGTTATTGTTGCCCTTGAGCTGCTTTCTTTCCTGTAAAAAAAGATGTTATTGCCAGTAAAACACGAGATTATAGTAGACGCAGAATATTAAATCGACCAGTAAATGAAAACTCTGCGATCCACGGCACTTCACGGCGAACATTGTAGTAGAAAACGAGGTAAAATGAAACACTGACCCCATTGTCTTTTTATGGATAGATTTTAGAGCCATGTTGTAGAAGTGGCCAATAAGAAAGATACGTTTGTTTTTATGGACGAGGTGTAATTTTTTTTTTTTTTTTTTTTTTTTTTTTGTAAAGTTTGTCAGTGGTGCAGAACTTCACCGTCTCTGTCGAGAGCCATAACGAACACAGTAAAAAGAGAAAAAAGAGGAAGAGTTCTCTAAGATCCGTCTTCTTTTCTTCGTACTATTTTCCCTCCTCTCCGCTCCCTTCTGTTGGCCTCCTGCTTAATTGGGAAGTGGAGGGAGTCTTGGGCGTTTATTTGCCCCTTCGTTGTGTTTGCTTCTCTGCACTGTCTCAAGTTTTTCAACATTTTTTTCGATATTTTCCACCACTGTTCTATTCTCCTCAAGGCTCGCTCTACCGCTTCGAGGACCCCTTAACCGTTGGGGCATCCAGTTTGATGATCACTCCTCGTACAAACCACTATTTCTTGACCTTAGAGAAATGATCATATGTTTTCAGAACTTGAAGGATAGTTCTCCGATCACCGCACCATTTTAGTAAATACAACCACTTCTTTCTTTACATGTTTTCCATAATTTTTTGTCTTCATAATCTTCTCCCGTCTGAAGTCGGAACTCCTTCCTTCAGATAGCAGGTACTTAGGCCTATTCAGTGAACAGACTTTTTAAAGATTGCATCAGTTTCCTCAGAATGTAATATGTTCCGGCACAATGGAAACTTTTAAATTTTTCAGTCGAGTTCGTATGATGAAAACTGTTTTGTATGGAAATTAGTCCCAAAGGAATAGCATGGAAATTGGGTCTCTAAGAGAGTCCGGGTAGGGGCGGCTGTTCACCGGCGACTGCTTATGAAACAGGAAAAAATTCCGTTAACTTTCTACGTCTATACTCGCCTGACATACTTTACTCCGACTATGGCCTGGGAACGTGGCATGGCTGGATATATATATATATATATATATATATATATATATATATATATAAATATATATATATATATATATATATATATATATATATATGTATATATATATATATATATATATATATATATATATATATATATATATATATATATATATATATATATATATATATATATATATATAAAATGCTGAGGAAAGGCCAGAGTGAGCAGCTGAGCGCCGGGAGTGTGGAGAACTGTGTGGAGGTTGAGGAGGTTGAGGAGGTTGAGGAAGGGAGTGGTTAGAACCAGGAGGGTGATTTAGTTATATTTTAGAGTTTGAGGAGAGTTTTCCGAAGTTTAATGCGTAATAAGTGTTAGCTGGCGGCATTGCCGGCGGTAAACAAAAAACAACAAAAAAGAACATTGTGGATCTTCCATTAGTTCTGCTTGGACTCAGATTCTCATGATTATCTAATTATCTCCTAAATGTAAATAGAAAAAATAAAAAACTTCGTTAGTGTTTTTCTCAAATGTTTGTGACACGATGAAATTTTTTATATTACTTTTGGAAAGTAAGTGGAAGCAAATGTTGGACACACACACACACACACACACACACACACACACACACACACACACACACACACACACACACACACACACGCACACACTTCAGACCTCGGGAAGATAAAGAGATCCCGGCAGATTCAGAGGCAGCCTTCACCGTATTGACAACTCCCTCTCTTGTCACTCGCGCTCATTCATATTGTACGACATAATGTTCGTCGATACACTAAATTTTCTTTTAACTTCGTCACCGGATCTTTTTTTTTTTATATTCTCCAGCGAATCCGCCATTCCTCTCTTCTTGCTTCCCTTATTGCCCCGCCAGACAGCCATTGAGCGTGGGACGTGACCCTTTGTTAACTAAACTTGTTACCTGCACCGAGTTGTAGCCCACCGCTCTCCATTAAGCTCACCTGCGCCTGCCAGCTCTCCTTCGCGAGGTGAGCAGACGGCTAGGACGCTGTTGGCTCAGCACTATATTTCTTTTTTACGGTAATGGAAACAGCTCAAGGGCAATAAACAAAGAAGAAAACGAAAAAAGACCGCTAATCGCTGCTCCTGCTAAAGTAAACAGAAGGACTATCTAGAAAAGAGGTCACGTGAGGTCATATGAACCTACCTAAGAATAGAAAAGTCTTACCTCAATTAACATTTCATTTGGCGCTCCCGCTTTGATCTCCCAGCCAATACAGGACGATATTCTGTTTTTGTTTCATCTCGAAGACCCACGGCATAATATCCCGGGAAGTTAGTGAAGCCTCAGGGGGACTTCCTGGAAGCTGGCCTTGTTTCGGAGCTGTTGTAGTCGTGCTTCCCTCAGGGCTTCCTTCAACCCATCATCTCGTCGCTTTACTGTGCATTAACAATATACAATTATCCCGTCATTCCTCTCCTCAGTGCTAGGCCGTATGTAGCTCTCTCTCGGTGCCCTTTCTCTGTGAATCACTTACTGTCCTTTATTTGTGCCTACTTCACTATCCTTCAATCGTGTCTCAGGGCCATATTTTTAAACCTTTCAAGGCCCAAGAACACAACTTTGACAACGCTTTCACGGGTAGTTTGGGCATTTCCAGGGGTAGTTCTTTGACCCTGGTGGTAGTGTGACAAAGCTTCTGTAACATGAACGTGGAAATAACATTAATCACAACGCTATTAATATCCTTTTCGGTCTTTGGAAACAGCTGATGTGAGAGGCGGGAGCGTCTGAAAATACCGGCCTCAAGCCCACGCCCTCGCCATTCATCCTTCTCCTCCTTCCTTCTTCGTCTATTGCCGCTATTTTCTCCACCATCCCTCCTCTATTCGTATCCCATCCATCTTTCATCCCTCCTTCACTCATCTTTTATCAATTCTCCATTATGTCCAATGCATCTGCCGTCCCGCCACCGTCCCTCCCCCTTCCAGCCTCCCAAGAAACAGATTGAGAACGTCTGGCTGGTCGCTTCAAGGCTTCCCGTCACCTCTCGTCTCCTCTTCGTCTTCTGATTTTTCTGTTCCAGAGTCCTGCAGCGACGGGAAATCCAAGGGAAGTGCCAGTCATGTCTGCGATGGACCGGGAAACATAAATCATTCTTTTAATTCGTTTTACCTTGTCATCTTTTTACTCTTTCGCTGGATTCGCGCGTGTTTGTATTCCCGAGTCCCTGCCTCCATTTGCGTCGGTCATACCAGCCTCCCCTCACACAATACCGGCCAAGTGTTTACACGCCCGACTGTATGTGTGTTCAGGCGTCACGATTTTCTCTCTCTCTCTCTCTCTCTCTCTCTCTCATACATACACACACACACACACACACACACACTTCACCCACACAGTCCGTATCTCTGCCTTGCCCACTTCCCCGACCCTCCCAAGTCTCACCCCTGTTTCCTGCCCCTTCCCCTCACCCTGGCTTCACCCACGCCTCTTCACCCCATCCCATGTCCCTTCCATCCCCTTCTCCCGCCCTTCCTCCAACATGTCCCGCCGCTCCCCTCCCCGGCCCCACTGCACCCTTTCCTCCCACCTCCTCGCTCCTTCCCACTCACATGTCCCGTCTCTCCCTCTCCTCCCTGCGCCTCCTCCACCCACCCACGTTCCCCTGCCGCGCCTCGCCGAGTATTTGGCAACACACGGACTTAAGGAGCACTTGGGAACACCTGCCGGCCAAGAATGACAACAGTAACAAAATGATCCAAGAAATATGCCACTCTAGCTTTTTACATGTTATTTCTTTTTAGCCGGGAGAGACAGGCCAAGGTCTGGACGGGTTAAGAAAATGGCGTTCCAATGCTGCCTCACAAATGCAACAACAACAGGAAACAAGAATTCCTTAGAGCATCATAAGGGTTTAACTTTGTTTTAGAGGTGACCCGATGCGCCCTTTTTTATATTTTTTTGCAAAGGTGGAAATCACGTGAGGGATGAAACCTAGAATGTTATGATTTGAATAGCAAGAATAAGTGGAAGCGGGTAAAAAACAAAATAGTGAACGTAGGAAGTGACGTTTGCGTGTCGTTTAGATGATAACTTTAATTTATGATTAATTTAAGTCTTCAGTTTTGTTGTTTATGGTAGGTAGTTGTTGTTGTTGTTGTTGTTGTTGTGGTGGTGGTGGTGGTGGTGGTGGTGGTGGTATTAGTAATAGTAGTTATTGTTGTTTTTGTTCCAACGTATGATCGCTATGGATGTATTTCTGTACTTTTTCTGTTTACTATTATTATTATTATTATTATTATTATTATTATTATTATTATTATTATTATTATTATTATTATTATTATTATTATTATTATTATTATTATTATTATTATTATTATTATTATTATTATTATTATTATTATTATTATTATTATTATTATTATTATTATTATTATTATTATTATTATTATTATTGTTATTATTGAATGTTAACCAGCACCGGAATCGAACCAATGCGTTGGCGCCGTTGTTCGCCTCGCCACCCAAGGGTCTATTGCCACATTGGTTCGATTCCGATGCAGGGTAACAGTCAACTTGTCTTGTTCTTGAATTATCATTATCATCATCATCATCATTATCAGCATTCCCATTTGTTTCCTGGCTTGGCATCCCGCCGCGGCATGGACGATTGGAAGTTGGCATTGGCAGTGGGTTGTTGGAGGCGGCGGGAAGGGGAGGGGAGAGGGTTGGGGAAGAAGGAAAAAAGGAGGGGAATCAGAGTGGGAAGGAAGGAGGGAGGAAGGTGTTCTTAAAGCTGACATATGCAGCAGTTTGTGTAACGCCTTGACTTTTGTTTTCTTTTAAAGTCACGCACAATTTGTTATACATTTTTCGTTTTCTCTTTTTGTTGTTGGAGTTTGGTCAGCGATGTGAGCAAATGTTCCCACAGATTATCGTCTCGTTGATGTCTTGCTTCCCTTTTCTGTTGTGATACATGTAGTTAACTATTTTGCAATGATATTTACCTTTATTTGCTCTGAGTTGATGTCTTGCTTCCCTTTTCTGTTGTGATACATGTAGTTAACTATTTTGCATTAATATTTACGTTTATTTGCCCTGAGTTGATGTCTTGCTCCTCTTTTCTGTTTTGATACATGTAGTTAACTATTTTGCATTAATATTTACCTTTATTTGCTCTGAGTTGATGTCTTGCTTCCCTTTTCTGTTTTGATACATGTAGTTAACTATTTTGCATTAATATTTACGTTTATTTGCTCTGAGTTGATGTCTTGCTTCCCTTTTCTGTTTTGATACATGTAGTTAACTATTTTGCAATGATATTTACCTTTATTTGCTCTGAGTTGATGTCTTGCGTCCCTTTTCTGTTTTGATACATGTAGTAAACTATTTTGCATTAATATTTACGTTTATTTGCGCGTTGAGGTTGATTATACTCGTTTTTTCTCTTATTTTTAGTGTTTTTTTTAATTATTAGTGCTGAGGCCGTTTTTTTTCAGATTCTATACCCAACCCAGTCTAAACCCAATCCCCCCTAACTCTGACCCAACCTAAACCTAACCCAACCTAAACACAACACAACACAACACAACACAATCTAAACCCAATCCCCCCTAACTCTGACCCAACCTAAACCTAACCCAACCTAAGTGTATCCCAACCTAAACACAACACAACACAACACAACACAATCTAAACCCAACCTAACCTAAACCTAACTTATCTTAACCTTAACCCAACCTAACCTATACCCAACACAACACAACACAATCTAAACCCAATCCCCCCTAACTCTGACCCAACCTAAACCTAACCCAACCTAAGTGTATCCCAACCTAAACACAACACAACACAACACAATCTAAACCCAACCTAACCTAAACCTAACTTATCTTAACCTTAACCCAACCCAACCTATACCCAACACAACACAACACAACACAACACAACACAACACAAACCCAACGCAACACAAACCCAACGCAACCCAACACAACACAACACAACCTAAACCCAACCTAACCTAACTTATCTTAACCTTAACCCAACCTTACCCAACCTAACCTATACCCAACCCAACCCAACCCAACCCAACCCAACCCAACCTAAACCTAACTTATCTTAACCTTAACCCAACCAAACCCAACACAACCTAAGCCCAACCAACCCAACTCACCACCAACCCAACCTAACCCAACCTAAACCCAACCCAACCCAACCTAACCCAACCTAAACCCTAACCCAGCCTAAACTTAACCCTTGGGTGTGCTTACGTCTAGCTTCTACTCTTCGCCTGCTTCGGTTAACGTCATTGGCCCACTTTCTACACCTGGCCCCCTAAACACCTGCCGAGCTAGCGTGCCCATCTTAGCAGGCACGTTCACACACACACACACACACACACACACACACACACACACACACACTCCCTTATGTGGCGTGTGTGGTTCGGCCTCTTCTGTGTTTATGTACAACTCACAGAAGAGGCGGGGCCGTATAGTTGTGTATGGGGGTGGTCCGTGTGTGTGTGTGTGTGTGTGTGTGTGTGTGCTGGTTGGGTTAGGTTTAAACTGTTCCTGTTTCATTAATATTCTTTTATCGTCACAATCCGTTGGTCTTTTCCTTTGAGTTATGTCTGTACAGGATCATTTGCCGCTAGCTTAAACACACACACACACACACACACACACACACACACACACACACACACACACACACTTTCCAGCTCATTCCACTTCATTTGTATCGATAAATTGGCTGCACTCCGCCGTTGAAATTGTGCCTCGCCCGACAATACACAATCAATACACTTTGCATACCAATTCACGTGGGTTGTTTGTTTTTGCCTTCACAAGATAATAGGCTAGTGTGTTCGCCAAGCCATACGCAGCGTTCCATTAGTACTTGCGTAAGGGAAATAACGTGAAAATACCATCAGGCCCCACTGGGAAGAAGCCTACCAGCGCAATAGGCTGCGACGTAAAAAAAAAAGGGGAGGGGGGGGGTGTAGACTTCAGAGCATCAAACTATGGAAGTGAAGAGCCAGGGCGAGTCAGTTCGAACCCCACTGCCGACGCGTGATGTTGGGAAAGGGATCAGATCTTAAACCCCCGAACCACAACCTCAAAACAGTGATCTCGTAATTAAGAACACTATTAAAAGCCGTCAAAGACCAGGAAAATAACTGACCACCCTTCACCCTCATGCACCCTCCTTATACCCTACACAGACCCCCTATTCACCCTTATACCGCCTAGAATAACGAATAAAAGTGTACTAGCTGTGGAAAACATTGCTGTGGTATAATAATGAGCTGTTGTCTAATTAAATAATGTGTGGTTTGTAATCTGACAGTAGTTTATCAATTAAGCTTCATTTTTCATTTCCAGAGTAGGGTTTTTCCGGGTAAGAGTAATGAATAGCGTGGTGCGTGCATGTTGGCGAACACACCGTCCTCTTGCTGCGTCCCCGGCCACGCTCGGGAGCCTCACGTAATGGCTGACTTGTGCTGCTTGCTGTGATTAGCTCAGAATGGCGGCAGCTGGACGGTTTTTACCTCGTGGAGAAAAGAGAGGAGGAAGAGGAGATGGAGGGGGTGAAGGAGGAGGAAGCGGAGTAGTGTTCATAGCCCTCGAACGCTTCCTGTATGTCCTGAGTGAGGGGGAAGAAGGGAAGGCGAGAATAGGGAAGGGGACAGAGCTGTAGACGGGGAGATAGCAGTACTGGTACACCAAACACCAACATTTTCATCTAGTGGGGATTATCTCGTGTTGAGCGCGGGGTTGGAGGCAGTGAGCGAAAGCAGCCTCCATGGAAACAGCAGAGAGGCAAGATGGCGTTCGGGGAGTGCTTGACCAAACTCTCCCTGAGCACGACGCTGGAAGGGGATCGTTAGCTGACGTACTGCTGGCTCGTGGGCGTTTGCAAGAGATACGTAGGGGTGGTCCGGGCTTATTTAACCATTACAGAATGGTTGTGAACGGCGTTATATTGGTGGCTCGTGGGTGTTCGCAAGAGCTACGTATATAGGGCTGGTCCGGGCTTATTTAACCCTTACAGAATGGTTGTGAACGGCGTTATATTGCTGGCTCGTGGGTGTTTGCAAGAGCTACGTATATAGGGCTGGTCTGGGCTTATTTCACTCCTTACAGAATGGTTGTGAACGGCGTTATATTGCTGGCTTCGCTTCACTTCACTTCACTTCACTTCCCATTGAATGGTTGATTTTGAACGCTTAAATTTGTAGCTTATTTGTATCTTTTTTAGATATTTATTACCCTACTCCGCTGTCCCTCTACTTCTATAATCTTGTATATCATCTTGTCCTTTTTCTACTTCTCTTATCGCTTTTACTTTAATTTTGTCGGG
Organism: Eriocheir sinensis; assembly: GCF_024679095.1. Lineage (NCBI taxonomy): Eukaryota > Metazoa > Arthropoda > Malacostraca > Decapoda > Varunidae > Eriocheir > Eriocheir sinensis. The sequence continues at coordinate 6,524,025 of NC_066534.1, read as the reverse complement.
GCTGCTGAACAGGCGGCTTTTAGTGTCCGCACCCCTCCCTCTACCTGATTCGTCTCTTATGATAATAGTAAAAAAAAAGGTTATTATGCATGAATCATCACTGTATTTTCTTGAGCCGTGAGCTATAGATTATAGTCGCATTCGCTTCGTTTGCATCATTTTCGATATTTAAAATTTTTACATGCATCATTTTACCCCCGAGCGGTGAAGTTTAGAATCACTGTAGCATTTCCAGGTTCCTTCCACTCGTTGCCATCATTTTTAATATTTGAAATTTAATATATATTCAGTCGGGAAAATATAAGTTATGATTTTTTGTGCCCTTATTTAAGATATGCGAATAATATTCATGATATCATCCCCGATAGACACATTGTATTGTTACGAGAGCATATATTTACTTATTGAGATACGTTTTTACTTCAGTGTTTATATTGGCCATTAACCAGATGCGTTGTTCCATGAATCTAACCTCTTTTTTTTTCTTTCTCCCGCAGGTAAGGGGAGAGGAGCGACACACTGACGTCAGGTTGCCATGGAGAAATGTAAAGTTAGAATGTGACAGTGCTCCGCCGGTGCCCCGCTGCTCCAGGTAAACGCTACACTCAATTACTTCCAGGCGTCGTGTCCAGGTGCAGCCCCGCGTGGGTAATTGGGTGTTTCTCGCTTTTGGGGAACGTGAAGATAGTAACGCTTGAGTCCGTATTCTCACACTTTCGGCTCTCAAAACAAATATTCCAAAGGCCCACAAAGGAGAGTACTCAGGTTTTCAAGGCTATTTCACATTCATGATGGAGAAACCTTGTACACACTTCCTAGGCTCATAAAACTACCCATGGAAAAACAAACCCCTACGAAAGCCTTATCAAATGGGGGAGAGTGAGCCCCAAAATGCTTGGGAATAGGCGCACCTAACATCACCATAGCAGATCCAGGATTCATGACGTTTCCTAAGGTAGAGGAGGTAACATTATAATTGCAGTTCGTAAAGAATCCTTATAACCAAAAACTAACTAAAATTATGAGTATTCTTTTTCTCGAACACAACATTGAATGAACAACAGAACAATATGAAAATACGTATAGCCACCGTTGCCAGATTGTCGTACTCAGAGCATAGTATTTGCCGGTTTCTGACGCCTAACTATTGCCAAGAAACATCAGGATCTAACTCTTTTAACGATAACTATAAATTAGTTTCGTTATTGGAGCTCAGAAGACAGTTTTGAGGTAAGAAGTCGGAAAATATAATCGGCTGAGTACGACAATCTGGCAACGTTGAGGCTGTAGCCCGCAGGCCCGAGGCAGCGTGCACGCCATTTTGCGGGTATCAGATACCTGAAATAGCATACTTGTACTGCGCAAAGCAGGTGATGTCACTTATTGTGACTTCGTGAGCTTTCATATTTATTCATTTGTGTATATTTCATGGTGGCAAAACTTACATTCCAGTTTCATTTTTACTAGTGACACGAATTTGTGACTAATTTTCACAATAGAATTTCACTCTTAACAAGTGAATCAGACCCCACAGAAATATTACCAGTGTGTGTATGGATGAATACAAAGATAAGCACATACTTTGATATAACTCTAGGATGACTCGTGGATCATTAATAAATAAAAACAAAATATCCGGATAGGCTACTCTTTAGTCCGTTACTTTCAATGGCCCCCCAAAAAACAGTCCCTCCGCAAGTTTGTACCCCACATTTGGTGATGTTAGGTGTGCCTATAGTGACCCTGGACCCTTGGGAACTCTAGAGTATGTCGATGGTGTGTGCGTGGGGGCTCTCGTTGCTGGGCGTGGAGTGGAGGCAGTCGGCATCGGGGTGTGGCTGAGGGGCGGTGTCACGTGTGTAGCAGTGGATGGCAGGGGTCGATCATGGCTTGTCTGGGCCGCTCACAAGGCTCACGCTTCGTCTGTGTGTGTGTGTGTGTCATTTGTCATGCCCTTCCTTAACAAAGAGAAAGATGATGGAAGAGAAGGCTTGAAAGGCGCAGAACGGGTGCAAGACGCTAACTCAGTCTTGTTGGCAAATCTCACAGTTGTTAAGGGAAGATTGATACATTTAGGAGAGAGAAAAGAGAAGAACAAATTGCAACATTACTCTGGCTAGAAACTCACACTCCTGTTTGCACCACTTCATGTCTCATTCTCCCGCCTCCACGCTCATTTCCGCCACTCACGCCTCACACCCTCATGATCCTCGCCCTTCTCCTCAACCTCGGGGCGCTACACACCATCCTCGCCCTGCCCTCCACGCCTCCACACCCGCCCTGCCCCTCCTCGGCCCTGCTCCAGCTTCCCCGTGATTGAGCCATTACTTAGCATAGCCCTCGTGAGCACCTTAGCGCCTCGTCCCCTGTTATAAGCTGCCTCCGTTTTGGCTTTACTCTGAGTTTTATCGAGGCTTAAAAATATCCCTTTGTGACCTTTTTTTATACTCCTTGCTTATCACTTAATTTTACGCGCTTGATGTTTTTATTTTTATTCTGCTAATATCTTTATTCTTATTTTTTTTACCTGCGTATTTAATTTTTTTAATCACTTAATTTTGTTTTAATTCTTGAGAGAGAGAGAGAGAGAGAGAGAGAGAGAGAGAGAGTTAATATTACGGGTTTGATATCTTTATTGTTGCTAAATCTTTATTCTTTATTTTTTTACCTGCGTATGTCATAGTTAATCACTTCATTGTAACTGAATTTTTGGGGTATGATGATTTTTTTTGCTATACATTTATTCATTTAATTTTTATTTATTTATTTATTTATTAACTGTGCTTATAGTTTTAATCCTTCACGGTATCAAATGTAACGTCTGAACCATTACACACTCCCGTCACCTTTTTTTTAACAACAAAGGAGGCAGCTCAAGGGCACACAAAAAAGTAAACAATGAAAAAAAAAGCCCGCTACTCGCTGCTCCCAAAAAGAATCCAAAGAGGTGCCCGAAAGAGAGGTCATTCTGCTTCCCATTCTGTCTCCCGTCCACGCTCTGTCTCGTTGCTCGCTTAGTAATCCATCTCCAGCATAACCTTTATTTTTACTTTTACCGGCATCTATATTTTTAATCCCTCAGTGTATTAGAACCGTCTGGACTATACACTCCCGTCTCCTGCGCCATTTTTATTGTACACTTTTCTGTATCCTCTCTCTCTCTCTCTCTCTCTCTCTCTCTCTCTCTCTCTCTCTCTCTCTCTCTCTCTCTCTGTCTGTGTCTGTGTGTGTGTGTGTGTGTGTGTGTGTGTGTGTGTGTGTGTGTGTGTGTGTGTCTCTCTCTCTCTCTCTCTCTCTCTCTCTCTCTCTCTTTCGTTTCTTTATCCATGGCCAGCATACTAAGAGTTTTTGCCTAACGATTGGCTTAACATTAATTAGCCAGATAACGACGTCATCTAGGTTCAGGTAATTTGGGCGTGTGTGTTCGTAATTAAGGCGGATAAAAATTAGACTTTAGAGGATAATTACTCGAGATAATTATTCACTTAGTTCGGAAAAAAAGAGAACCGGAGAAGAATTGCGTTTTGGGAGCGTGGATTCTCAGCGTGTGGGTGGGTGTGGGTGTGGGTGTCGGTGAGTGCGTGGATGTAGGTTTGGATGTGTTGGCGGGGAGGGGGTCACAGCTTAAAGCCCTGACCGCTATACCTCAATAGTATATCCCGTCCACACACACACACACACACGTTTTTTTTTTTTTTTTTTTTTTTTAAGTTCGATACGAGTATGTCATGTGTTTGTTGCCTTTTTTCTGGTCATTTTCATTAGTGACACCTCAAAACGACAGGCGCGCAAACAAACCATGGACCATCGCACACTTTATGAGAACATTTTGATGACAATATGGCCACTGATCTTCGTCGTTGTTTGAAAATTTATGAGACGGTTGCGTGGGATGAGGCAAACTTGACCCACTTTTGTTGTAGCCAGAATAAAGGTTAACTGCCCTTGAGTTACAGGCGCTGCACCCGACACAGCCGTCCGTCCTGGTGTTTAGATTTTCCGCTGAATAGAAGAAAATAGTATTATGTCAGCGGAGCATGGGATTAACGTTACATTCACTATTAAACGAAAACTCAGTGAACAAGTTATGAACGCTTGAGTGTGAGGATTTTAATGAAATATCTAGTTTAATGATCGTGACCTATATTCATGAATTTTCCTCATTTTCTTAGGGAAAAGTTGTATTTCCTAGGTTACTGTGTCGTCCCCTCCGTCTTTGTTGGAGTTTTAACCAACAACCATTGAGTTAGTATTTTTATATGAGTCTTGCCTTTTATGCCATTCATGGGACAGTTTACGATCTCTTAACAACATCAAAGGGACCTCCTTTCCCCACATCCTTTACCAGTGCACCGTCATTTTATAATTTACACTCGTCCTTCAGTCACAAGGTTACTCTGTGAATCTCCTTTCAATTAGTTTCAGTCAATGGCGGACAGGTTTCTTTTAAGTCACAGAAGAACGGAATAACATGTAATACTTTCCTCCTCCTCTCCTACGTCTTGGGGACACGTGTTTGGTTTTGTTCCATTCGATTAATCAGTGTCTTTAAATGTGTATCGTAGTCCCTCGGCTCACCACAGCCACCTTTTGATTCATGGACTATCCTCTGCTCCCCTTCATGCATATTCAACTTAATCAGTGTCTTTAAATTAGTATCGCAGTCCCTCGGCTCGTCATAGGTACTCTCTCTCTCTCTGCTCTATCATGCATATTCAGCTGATGGCCCCAGTCAAGCATGGCAAGATTAATCGCCTGCTTGAGTTTGTGTGTGTTTGATGCCTCTCTTGTGCTGTATCGTGACCCACTACTATAGTAAACGGCCAGTGTTTTGAAGAACCTTGCACTGTGCTTTCCATTACTCATTCAATCGTTTGAGCTGTTTCGGTGGAACGTGAGGTGCTTGTGACTTTGACGGACAGGTGATGGGAGGTCGTCGAGGCACGCGTAGGCAGACTCCTTGTTGGTGACAGCCCTGCCGGCGCCTGTCAGCGGGAGGCAAGGCGTGGCCGGGGTGTGAAGCAACAACACCCACACGGCCCGCGCGGCTGATGACTCGTAGGCTGCTGACTGACTAGGCTGACTCCCCCCACCTACCAATGCTGCACACACACACACACACACACACACACACACACACACACACATGCATGCAAAACCGGTTTGTCGTCATCTCTCTCTTTACCTGTTTTCTTCTCCACACTCAATCACACACACACACACACACACACACACACACACACACACACACACACACACACACACACACACACACACACACACACACACTGCTTACACATTCACCAACAGACACGCGGCTCACCTTCAAGTGTCCATCCTTACCTACTGACCTGTCACTCTGCCTGCATCTCTATACGAAGCGGGAAGGAAGTGGTGGCAGGTTCACTTACTTCGCCAACCACGTCCCGGCGCCACCAGGGAAAGGTTACCGGCGCGAGGGGACGGTAAGAGAGGTCGAGGTCGGTGTTTTGCGCAGCGTGAGGGGTTTATCCTTTGTTGAATGTCGACACGATTCCCTGAAACCGGTGGTGATGGTGCCATATTACCGGGAAGTGCAGCTGGATAGACGCAGTTACCACCGGCCACACTGGGTGAAAGTTTTACTGGGTATCTGTTCATGGTAATCAGGTTTGTAAATGTAAATATATAGAATTAATTTGGGGGAAATTCCGAAGTTGATATTTTTTTTGTTTTGTTTTTGCTCTCTCTCTCTCTCTCTCTCTCTCTCTCTCTCTCTCTCTCTCTCTCTCTCTCTCTCTCTCTCTCTCTCTCTCTCTCTCTCTCTCTCTCTCTCTCTCTCTCTCTCTCTCTCTCTCTCTCTCCACTGCCCCATTTTTTTATATTTTTTTGTTTGTTTCCGCATGTCTGACCCATCACGGCCCCCTTCTCCTCCCTGCCCGTTGTTTTCCTACTACCCGCATCCCTGTATTCTTCTTTCCCTCCCTTTATCTACCTTTTTGTTTTCCTCTCGGTTGCTTACCATAGCGTGCCACAAAGAAGCGTCAGACTGAACGATCACGCGGGGGGTGGGGTGGGGGGGGGGGGCATGTTATTAGACGAAAATTCGGAAACGTTCGGGGTGACTTGATTTTCAATATTTCTCTCTTATCTTCTCTTCCTTGTCGTTCCTACTTTGCTACTATCTATCTTCATCTATCTATCTATTAATGCTTTATCTATTAGTCTGTTTATCTGTCTGCCCACACCTCTTTTTGGCCACTCTATTTTATTTAGGAGCAGTAAGTAGCGGGCTTTTTTGTTCATTATTTTTTATTTTTTTATTTTTGTTACGCCCTTGCACTGTCTCCTCTGCTGTAAAAAAAAAAAAAAAAAATAACTCGTCCCCACTTTGCTACGCTACCTTATCCATATATCTATCTATGTTTAATCTATTATTTTTTTCATTATCTATTCCTCTCCTTACCACTTTCCTTTTATTTATTTTCTCTTTCTGTCTATTTATGTTTTATCTGTTAGTCTGTATTTACCTGTCTGTCTGTCTGTCTGTTGGTGTGTGTATATCTATCCATCTTTTTATCTATCTCTAGTTGACGTCCAGCTCAGCTTCCACCCTCGCCTCCACCTCCCACACGGCCCATCCTTCCCCTCCTCCACCCTCGCCTCCACCTCCCACACGGCCCATCCTTCCCCTCCTCCACCCTCGCCTCCACCTCCCACACGGCCCATCCTTCCCCTCCTCCACCCTCGCCTCCACCTCCCACACGGCCCATCCTTCCCCTCCTCCACCCTCGCCTCCACCTCCCACACGGCCCATCCTTCCCCTCCTCCACCCTCCTCTCCACCACCCACACGGCCCATCCTTCCCCTCCTCCACCCTCGCCTCCACCTCCCACACGGCCCATCCTTCCCCTCCTCCACCCTCGCCTTCACCTCCCACACGGCCCATCCTTCCCCCTCGCCTCCACCACCCACACGGCCCACCTCGCCTCCACCTCCCACACGGCCCACCCTTCCCCTCCACCCTCACCCGACGCTAATTGTTTATTGACACCACTTTCCCTTTTACCTTTGCTTTTTTGTGCGCTTTTAGTGTGTGCGTGTGTGTGTGTTTGTTTCCTTTTTTTTTTCCTCCTGAAGCTTCCACTCTTCTTCCACTCTGACGTCGTCGTGGCAAAACGCGTTTTTACCCGCCCACGCAGCTGCTATATGTTTGTTTGTTTTTCTTGGTTTGTGAAGAAGTAGTTGGAAAAAAAAAAAAACTTGTTTATTGGTTTGTCTCCACTGCTCTGCGCGGAAGCCTAGATGGTGACTGTGTGTGTGTGTGTGTGCCAGCTTTAATGCGGTTCCGTGTATTCTGACGAAAGACCTGTCAAATGGAAAATACGTTAGCATTCCTAGGTGTGTGTGTGTGTGTGTGTGTGTGTGTGTGTCTGTGTGTGTGTGTTCCTGGAAACGCTGTGCCATCGGGGATTGGTTGTGTGAAGACGAACAGTTTCCTGAAAATGGTACCGGGTGAGGAGACGAACGAGGGAAGTGAGTGCGTGTGATGTGGCAATTTAAAACCGTTTGGGCCTGGGAGTGGAAAATGAAGGAAAGTGAGGCTAGAAGGAATCAATCACGACAGTTCAGGATATTATGCAGAAGTGAATGGAAAACTGAAGACAAATGGTGTTTTGACAAATTTAGAACGAAAAATGTATTATCCACAATAAAATGTAGGAAAAAAGTCAGCTGATTCACTAGATAAATTATTAATGCAAAATCAGATTACTATTCAGAAAGAAGCAGAGCATATTCGATGAAACAAAGAAATGAAAGAGAAAGTCATTAGAGAGCAGGATATTTGCATTATTTAACACGAAAGCAATGCGTCGTTTTTATCCATCAGAGGAACTGTTGTGAACCTTCCTCTCCTTGCTTCAATTTCCTCTCTATTATTTTTCCTCGCGTCCCTTATCTTACCAGCATCTCCCCTCTCTTTTCCTCTCCCCTTTCTTCCTTCCTTCCTCTCCCACATTTCTTTACTTATTACTTATCTCTATTACATTATTTTTCCCTCGTCACTTTTCTTTCATCGTCTTACATTACTTCCTCCTCCTCCTCCTCCTCCTTCTCCCTTTCCCACATCTCCATCTCCTTGCCTCTCATTATTTTTCCCTCGTCACTTTTCTTACCTCGTCTTACATTACTTCCTCCTCCTCCTCCTCCTTCTTCCTTTCCCACATCTCCATCTCCTTGCCTCTCATTATTTTTCCCTCGTCATTTTTCTTACATCGTCTTACATTACTTCTCCTCCTCCTCCTCCTTCTTCCTTCCCCACATTTCCATCTCCTTGTCTCTCATTATTTTTCCCTTGTTACTTTTCCTACATCGTTTAAAATTCATTCTTATAACATTCATTCTTGATCCTCCTCCTTCTTTACCGACAACAAATGAACGAAGAATCCATTAAACATCAGGGCGTGTATTCTTCATATGAAATAACCGAATAGCGCGTTAAGTTAATATCCATCTGAGTAATCGTCCTGTGAAAGTTTGTTTTTATAGCGCTGTCGCCGCCGCCGTCCGTGTGTGTCACGGCGCGCCGAGTACCGCCTCGCCTCGCCGCCCCGCCGTAGCCTCATTTCCCAGGCGTGTAATGCGTGCCGCCGCGGGCCTCTTCCTCGCCGCGGCACCGACTCTGTAAATAAAGTAGCGCCCTATATCTCAAGGCCTGAGGAGAAAACCTGAAGGAAGGGGGGTGCTTGGGAGGGACGAGCTGCATGATGGAGAGCGAAGGAGGAGGAGGAGGGAAGTTGAGCTGTTGGTGGTTAGGCGGAAGGGGAGAAACAAAACTAAAATTATGAGAATGGTGGTAAAAGGGATTGATATGCAAGGATACTGGAAAAGGGGAAGGCGTAAGAGGAAGGGTTTAATAATAGAGCACAGCATTGCATAGTACGCCAAGTAGGTAGTAGGTATACGGTCTTCTCTGCATAGCTCTGGGGATTGTTTGATAAACTAAGTCAACAGTATGGACGTGTAATGGAATATGTTGTGGCTATGTAGTGGCGAGAGCGCAAGAAATTTCGAAGCTCTTGTTAACCCGGTAGCAGCGATGGGCCAAATTTGTGGCTTTACCGTGTACCAGCGACGGGCCAAATTTTTGCCATGATATAAACCATCCCAAAAATAGATGATGCATAAACTGATCACAAATGCGTTAATGTATATTATGAAATGGTTTGCGTGAGTGATGATTTTTTCTCCTTTTTCTCGCTTAGAGGGGCCTTTAAGAAACATGATCCCAGCAGCTACCAGGTTAAAGAGATTCAGGATACAAGCCTTAGGATACTGGAAAAGGACAAGAGGAAGGAAAGGTACAAGAGAACGGACCTATATAGTGAGTATAGGCAGTGGCATCAGAGGCTAACAGTATCACGAAATCATTAATTAGTACAGCGCGTCATGAACGTGCTGTGGTCGTTGCGGGAAGGCGGCTGCACGGTGTAGTTTTCTTATTAGTTTTCTGCGGCCTTCCCTTCACGGATAGTGGAAAGCAGGTTGAGAGGATTACACCGGAATGACATCGTGACTTCCGGAAATTAATTTTAAACTCTCATCTCAAACTTATATGAGGAAACTTAACTCATCCAACACGTTGTGATGATGCATCGACTTCCTGTGACGACTTACAGTTCCCAAGGAATTGACGAAGCGATAAACTTTGTGACTGATTGCATTCCCGCCTCCTAACCCTATATCCGGAAACCACGGGAAGGGGTCGAACCATAAAGCTAAAGACCGTATTTTTAAACATATCAGCACTTCAGATCAATCAATCAATGGGGGCATACGGCGGGGGCGCGTCGCTACAGTCAGATCGCATGTTTGAAAAGCCTCTCGTTGAATTTGCTAGGATTTTCATGAACACGCAATCCATTACACGGGTATAATTTAGACTCCACAGCGATAGGCAGATCAGAGTGTGAAAGGGATTTGGGAGTGTTAGTGAACTCTGACCTAAAACTAAGGAAGCAATGTATTAGTGCGAGGAATAAGGCTAACAGGGTATTAGGCTTTATTAACAGGACGGTAACCAACAGGAGTGCAGAGGTCATCCTCAGACTCTATTTAGCTTTAGTTAGGTCACATTTAGATTATGCTGTCCAGTTTTGGTGCCCACACTACAGAATGGACATCAACTTGCTAGAATCAGTTCAGAGGAGGATGACCAAGATGATTCAGGGGCTGAGGAACCTCCCATATCAAAATAGACTGAAACATCTAAACTTACATTCACTAGAAAGACGAAGAGTGCGGGGAGATCTGATAGAAGTATTCAAATGGGTCAAGGGTTACAACAAAGGCGATATAAGTAAAGTACTGAGAATTAGCCAGCAGGATAGAACACGCAGTAATGGATTTAAATTAGAAAAGTATAGATTCAGGAGAGATATAGGCAAGCATTGGTTTAGTAATATGGTGGTGGGGGAATGGAATAGACTCAGCAATCACATAGTTAGTGCAGGGACGATAGCTTGTTTTAAGAGTAGACTGGATAGCTACATGGACGAGGACGACAGGTGGCAGTGAGGTGTGGGTGCAGTAAGGAGACAGGGTACTAGAGCGTACGCCCGTACCAAAGGTAAACGAAGATCAAGCCTCTACCTGTAACCCCTGAAACTACACCTCACCCATCGTGATTAATGAGGGGGATTCTGGAGCTGCCCTGTATAAGCCACTCGGCCTCTTGCAGTTGCCTAATGTTCTTATGTTCATTCTTATGTTCTTTGTGATCCTTGCGATAATTTTACACGACTGTTTCATCATGAACATCCATGAAAACCCGGTTAATCTTCTCTGTGGGCTTGTAAAGAAGTAACAGGAGCCCGTTCAAGAATATGGACCTAAGAGTTTGAATGGAGTTTGGGTATAAGGCGGATACTTAATGGCTTAGGTCAGGAGTTTGGGTGGAGAGGAATGGGTTCGTCGAGCAATCAGTCGATTCATACTCGCGTCGTTCGCTGAGTCACAGGTGAGAGTGGTCCGTGTGTCCGTGTCGTTGCTTCCGGCTGTCCACACCTGCCGGCCGCCCACTCGCTGTCCGCACATCCACACCTACACACGCCACCTGCCTCCACTCAAACCAACTTCTTCTTCCGGGGATTCATCACCCTTCTCTGTCGTTCCCTCCTCCTCTCGTTTCTGTTCGTTCTTGTTTTCAGTTTTTTTTTCACCCGTCTCTCCTTTTCTTCCTCCCTTCTCTTTTCGTTTCCTGTCCCTTCATTTTTTTCATCACCTCTTTCTCTCCACTTTCTCCTCTTCTTCCTTCGTCCTTCTTCTACCTTCTTCCTTCTTCTCTTCTTCCTTCTTCTTCTTCGTCCTCGTCTTCTACTTCGCCTTCCTCCTCCTCCTCCTCCGACTCTTTCTCCTCCTCCTCCCTTTCCCCTCCGGCTTGTTTGTCAGGAGGACGCCCCGTTGATGGAAGGGACGACTTGAAAGGCGCGGATCGAGAGCAAGACGCTGATTCTCTCGCTCGTGGGCAAATCTGGCAGCTGTTAAGGGGAGACTGTAATGTATGCGCGAGTAGATTAGACCCTTGAAATTGGCTGATAATTGTCATACCAAAAGAGGTGAGAGAGAGAGAGAGAGAGAGAGAGAGAGAGAGAGAGAGAGAGAGAGAGAGAGAGAGTGACGGGACGCTCTTACGTAAGGAGGAGCAAAAAGAGGCTGAAAACAGGCAACATGGACGTAATTGAGTGAGGGTGAGTCTGGAAAATTACAACCCCGCGGCCCTCGACCTGGCGCCCTCAGTTTCTCCCCCCCCCCTCCCCCCCTAGCCCCCACCCCCCATCCCCGCCGCTCCTTCACACTCTCCCTTTCCCATGTCTATTCCTACATTCATTCCTATCCTTACACCCATTTGCCATGCCCCCCCCTTACCCTGTTACACCCTCCCTTCCTCAGTCTATCTCTACAACCTTGTCGACCATGCACCACCCTTACAAGATTCTGCCCGTCCCTCCACCCCTCTCCCATGCCCCCTCACACCTGCGTTGCCAGATTATCGTATTCACCACATTGTGTTTATCATTTTTAAGCCTCAGACTCTCGTACCTGCACAAATAACGATAGAAAATTAAAGTTAGCGTTAAAGATGTTATTTATTGATGCTCTTTTTTTTCCTTTTTGCCTTAGTTGTCGGTCCGAAACTACGAAAATACAATGCGATGAGTACGATAATTTGACACAGCTGCCTCACACCCTCCCTTCTCTCTCTACACCCCTTTCTACCCTTACACTACCTCTCTGGACCCCTTTCTACCCTTACACTACCTCTCTACACCCCTTTCTACCCTTACACTACCTCTCTGCACCCCTTTCTACCCTTACACTACCTCTCTACACCCCTTTCTACCCTTACACTACCTCTCTGCACCCCTTTCTACCCTTACACTACCTCTCTGCACCCCTTTCTACCCTTACACACCTTCTAAACCTGTGTCTACCCCTATCTTCACCTTCCTGTAGACTCCCTCCCTATGCACCTCTCAGGCTTTATCATCCCCCACGCCCCTCCTTGCCCTCCCTGCCAAGTTATCATTTTGCACACCTCTCCAGCCACTGTCCACCTCTCTACTCTCCCTTCACTTCCCTACCTCTGCCCGTCCCTGCACACCTCTCCAGCCTCTGTCCACCTCTCTACTCTCCCTTCACTTCCCTACCCCTGCCCATCCCTGCACACCTCCCAGCCTCTGTCAACTCAAGTGCCCAATATTGTACTTCACCTTCATATCTCGTCTTCACCTGTTCTCCCTTGCAGTCCATCTTGTTATCTCTTTTCACCTTTCCAGGATCTCTCTTCACCTGCCTCTGTTCGCTGATGCTTTTTTCTTCTCTTCTACACGTTCATATTAGCCTCTGTAACTTCCCTTCTCCTTCTCCTGTTATTTCCTTCAATCTCTCGGTCTGTCTCTAATCCCCACCTTACTCTTTCCTCTTCACCCTGCCAGGCTCTCTCTTCCCTTGCATCATCTCTTTGCCCCTGTCTCTTGTTATCCCTTCCTCTCTGCACCCTCCTCATCGTCTTAGCCTCTGTAACTCCCCTTCTCCTTTCATGTTCACTTTCTCAACCTCTCTCATCTCCACCTTACTCTTTCTTCTTCATCCTGCTAGGCTCCCTTGCATCATCTCTTGCCCCTGTCCTCTGCTGTTCCGTCGTTTCTTCAGCACCCTCCTCTTAGCCCCTGTAACTTTCCTTCACCTATCATTTCCTTTACTCTCTCATCTCCCCCTTACTCTTCCTTCTTCACCCTGCCAGGCTCTCTTCCCTTGCATCATCTCTCGTCCCTGTCCTCTGCTGTTCCGTCGTTCTTCAGCACCCTCCTCTTAGCCTCGTAACTTCCCTTCTCTAATCTCCTTCACTCTCTCGGCCTCTCTCTCATCTCCACCTTACTCTTTCTTCTTCACTGCCAGGCTTTCTCTTCCCTTGCATCATCTCTCGTCCCTGTCCTCTGCTGTTCCGTCGTTCTTCAGCACCCTCCTCTTAGCCTCGTAACTTCCCTTCTCTAATCTCCTTCACTCTCAGCCTCTCTCATCTTGTCCCTCTCCACCTCTCCACCTCCTGCACCCAAACATTTACGCTCACCTCGTCAGCGGGTTGAAGAGTATTTGCCCCGCGTCTGTCTCCCGTGTACACATCAGTCCGTCTTTACCTTCCCTTCGTGGCCGGACGGACGAGTGTATACTAGCCGTGTCGGGGCGGTCTGCTTCTCTCGTTACAAGGAGCCGTTACTTTGGTGAGTGATTTTTTTCGGTACATTGAGCTGTGTTGGACCGTAGATAGATAGAGATTAAATAGATAGATAGATAATGACACGCTGTTACTTTGGTGCCATTTGTTTTTGGTATATACATAGAGCTGTGTTGGACCATAGAGAGAGAGAGAGAGAGAGAGAGAGAGAGAGAGAGAGAGAGAGAGAGAGAGAGAGAGAGAGAGAGAGAGAGAGATTGATTGATTGATTGATTGATACATAGATACAGTTATTGACCACAAAAAATGCATCCAAGCAAAATAGTGACAATTAGTCGATCAAAACGGTCCAAAGATTAATAAAATAATAATGCCGATAAAACTAGCACACATACATGACAGTTTAAATTACATACACAAACACAATACACATACATACATAAAAACATACATACATACATACATACATGAATTACATATAGCATTAATGGACCCTGCATAACAAACACATAATTATATAAGACATACATTGATTGCATTGAACATACTCAAAATTCATACGTTACATAGACCTTACATTAGATATTGCATTAGGCTTACTTTCCTTACATCATGGTAATAAAGCTGAAATTACAGGTACAGTATACATTAGGTAGCTAGCGCATCATACATTATTTTTTTTTGTGAAATGTTAATAAAGTGTTTCAGTAAAGTGGAAATCATGCTGGTTGTGAAATAAAAGAAGAAAAGAAAATGCTCGATTCTGATTAGTCATTATGAAGAGATTTTTTTCGTGTTGTATTACAATGGAAACTTTAAAATGTCGTTCACATGGACAGATTAAATTAACGGTAAAGAAAAAAATAATATTAATATCAGAACAGTCCTTGTGATGAGTGATTATTTTTTTCGTGTGTGTGTGTGTGTGTGTGTGTGTGTGTGTGTGTGTGTGTGTGTGTGTGTGTGTGTGTGTGTTATTACTCTTAAAGCCTTAGTACTGTGCTTATCGTTCATGTTAAAAAAAAATATATAAATGAAGTCTTAAATCGGCGGGGGCTAAGTTTCCATTTGAAGGAAGGAGGGTGGGTGGGGCGGGGGGGAGGTGAGGCTGCTATTTAGGCGAAGTTAGTTATTTGGTTGCTTGCTTCGTTACCAGCCATGTGCGCACTAAGGGCCAGTTTCACAGTCCAATACAGCAAATTCGTAAGCTCCCCAACCAAGCACAAAACACTACGAAAATTCCTTGTACAGTGTTTGGCGTTGATATAAAAAGAAGGAAACTTTAGAAAACCACACAAGAAATCTTTTAGTATCTGGTATTGAGAAGAAGTAACGGATCATTGTGGGGAATATAGTTTGGGTTCGGGGCTTACATAGACTCTGTGCTGGACTGTCGAACTGGACCTGAGACTCGGCGCAGGTGTTTGCCTTCTGTTTTATTGCCCAGAAAAGATGAATTTTACCCAAGTACTTCCTCTGATCTGATGTGAAGCGGTGAACACACTAACCCGCCGCCTGGGGGACAAGATAGATACCCATCAGTACCCTTGTCCCACCGCTGGTCAGGGCGGCGTGTTGGGTTGTGTGGGTCGATCTTTCCTCCTTTCCGGGCTTTTTGTTCTGCTTGTCTCCTTATCTTCCTTCCCTGGTTGATTTGTTGTGTGTGTTTGCTCATTTTCCTTTCCTGCCTGTTATGTCCCGTGTGTCTCCATCTGTTCCTTACTTCCCTGCCTGTGTTTAGTTCTGTGTTCTTTCTCTCCTTCTCTGCCTGTTATGTCTCGTGTCTCCTATTCCTTACTTCCCTGCCTGTGTTTAGTTCTGTGTTCTTTCTCTCCTTTCCTGCCTGTTATGTCCCGTGTGTCTCCTATTCCTTACTTCCCTGCCTGTGTTTAGTTCCGTGTTCCTTCTCTCCTTCCCTACCTGTTATGTCCCGTGTGTCTCCTTCTATTCCTTACTTCCCTGCCATTGTTTAGTTCCGTGTTCCTTCTCTCCTTCCCTGCCTGTTATGTCCCGTGTGTCTCCTTCTATTCCTTACTTCCCTGCCTGTGTTTAGTTCCGTGTTCCTTCTCTCCTTCCTGCTCTTCCTTCCTTCCCTGGGTGTTTTGTGCTGTGTACCTCCTTTTCTCCCTTTCTATGCCGTTTGTGTGTGTGTGTGTGTGTGTGTGTGTGTGTGTGTGTGTGTGTGTGTGTGTGTGTGTGTGTGTGTGTGTGTGTGCCTCCTTCCCTTCCTTCCCTGGCTGCGTTTCGTTCTGTGCCCCTCTTCTCCCTTATCGCTACTAAGTTGTCGCTAACTTTGTCAGTATAAAAGTTGTTCTAGAATTCAGGCTTTACCAAACAGTTTCCAGAACGGCCTTTCTTAGGGTTTTATCTTTTTATTTATTTTTAGTGTTGGGGTGCCTTGAACGGAGGAGGCCTTTCAGGGGAGATAGATATGAAAAAGTAAAGAATTTATAAGAGGATAAAGCCAAGAAAAATATGAAGGTAAGAGGAAATAAGGCTGGCAAAAGAGAGGCCTTTCGGCAAAGATAAATATTAATTAGTAAGAGTTTTCAAATGCAAGGTCAATAGAAAGGCGATGATGAAGGGAACAAAAAAAAACAAAAAAAAAATCAAAAATAATATACGGAGAATGAAGGGAATGGTGGGCCTGCAGATTAAAGCGTGACAGGGAGTTGAAATGGAAGGCTGGTGTAGAAGGAACGCCTAAGAGGGTAGATCAAGGAATGTTAATAAGTGGTAATTGAAACCCCATACAGGATAACAGAAG
Source organism: Eriocheir sinensis (assembly GCF_024679095.1). Taxonomy (NCBI): domain Eukaryota; kingdom Metazoa; phylum Arthropoda; class Malacostraca; order Decapoda; family Varunidae; genus Eriocheir; species Eriocheir sinensis. The sequence goes on along the minus strand of NC_066534.1, from coordinate 6,507,541 downwards.
GGGTAGTTTGGTAGGACCCCTTAGTAGATTAGAGAATGTTAATATGTGAAAATAAAAATATATAAGACAACAGGATCACTAGTACCTGCGACAGAAGGAAAGTCTTACTATGGGCCGTATTACTAAACATTCCGTCGCCCAAGCTCACATATTTGACAAGGCTTTCGTAGGAGCTTTGGGGATATCCAGGAGCAGTTTTATGACCCTGGTGGTAGTTTGACCCTTCCTCTGTACCATGAACCTAAGGAGACACTCATTAGAACCCGACTGACCCCCTCTTTGACCTTTAGAAATAGTTGATGTGAGAACCGAAAGTGTCTTAAAATACCGACCTGAGAGTAGTTCAGAGAATGTAAATATAAGTAAAATAAAATCCCTACTTACAGAAAATAAGTTTAGTAAAGAAGCAACTGTAAATATGTGAAATGGAAATACATAGAATAACAGAAGAATTAGTTTTAGGCCTCATAGTGGATTAATTAATGGAAGTAAATGGAAAACGAAACGCACGGAAAGAATAACATGCAGGAGGCAGGGTTGGTGTGTTAGTGTGTAAATATGTGAAGATGGAAGTCCACAGAATAACAGAGGTATTAGTTTTAGGTCTCTTAGTTGGTTAAGTAATTCAAATAAGTGGAGAAGGAAACACACGGCTTGAATAACAGCAGGCAGGTTCGGGGAAAGAGTGCAGGGAGGGAGGTGTGTCAGGGCAGGGCAGGCAGGTTCGGGGAAAGAGTGCAGGGAGGGAGGTGTGTCTGGGCAGGGCAGGCAGGCAGGGAGGTGTGTCAGGGCAGGGCAGGCAGGGTCGGGGAAAGAGTGCAGGGAGGGAGTTGTGTCAGGGCAGGGCAGGCAGGGTCGGGGAAAGAGTGCAGGCAGGGAGGTGTGTCAGGGCAGGGCAGGCAGGGTCGGGGAAAGAGTGCAGGGAGGGAGGTGTGTCAGGGCAGGGCAGGCAGGGTCGGGGAAAGAGTGCAGGGAGGAGGTGTGTCAGGCAGGGCAGGCAGGGTCAGGGAAAGAGAGTGCAGGGAGTGAGGTGTGTCAGGGCAGGGCAGGCAGGGTCGGGGAAAGTGCAGGGAGGGAGGTGTGTCAAGGCAGGGCAGGCAGGGTCGGGGAAAGAGTGCAGGCAGGGAGGTGTGTCAGGGCAGGGCAGGCAGGGTCGGGGAAAGAGTGCAGGGAGGGAGGTGTGTCAAGGCAGGGCAGGCAGGGTCGGGGAAAGTGCAGGGAGGGAGGTGTGCTAAGGCTGGGCGGGCAGGGTCGGGGAAAGAGTGCAGGGAGGGAGGTGTGTCAGGGCAGGGCAGGCAGGGTCGGGGAAAGAGTGCAGGCAGGGAGGTGTGTCAGGGCAGGGCAGGCAGGGTCGGGGAAAGTGCAGGGAGGGAGGTGTGTCAAGGCAGGGCGGTCAGGGTCGGGGAAAGAGTGCAGGGAGGGAGTTGTGTCAGGGCAGGGCAGGCAGGGAGGTGTGTCAAGGCAGGGCGGGCAGGGTCGGGGAAAGAGTGCAGGCAGGGAGGTGTGTCAAGGCAGGGCGGGCAGGGTCGGGGAAAGAGTGCAGGCAGGGAGGTGTGGCGGCCAGGCAGGCATCGATTGGCAATTGTTGTGCCGAGAGACAAACTCACTTGACCTCCCACACGCCGCGACGCTCCCAACTTGATTAATCCTTTGAGCGAGAAGACCCGAGTTGAGTTGGCGGCACCTAATCCTCAATAGTGGGTCTTTGAGGGCGCGTTTGGGGGATTTACGGAGCAGGGGGATCAACAAGGCGAAGAGGTGTAGGATAGGCGACGCTGGAGCACGGCGGAGCGGGGGGAAAACTAAAACTGGAAAACCGAAATAAGTGATCAAACGCTGCAGTTCAACGTGTATCTCTGTGTCGATGTAATGATAACGTGCAAAATAAATAATAGGGAATGGAGGGACTGGTAAACGTGTATTGACAAGGAGTGGGGATGGGCTGTTAATCATCTTTTTCTATTTTATACTACCACCACCACCACCACCACCACTACTATTACTACTACTACTACTACTACTACTACTACTATTACTGTTACTACTACTACTACTTTTCTTCTGCTGCTACTTCTTTTTTCTTCATTTTCCTCTCCATTTTACGTCCCTATTTTTCCTTGTGGGGTTGGGAAAATTAAATATCAAACAAGATAGTACAAGGAAACAGGACAAGATCTTAGCACATGGTGGAACTCCAGAAAAACGAGAAATAAACACGTAAAACATTCATTGTTAGGAACGCGTTGGAGGTCAGGTTGGGTATTTGTGCTGGTGAAAGAAGGTACGTGAGGGCGCCGGAATACTACGCAGAATGGAAACGTACCATAACAGAAGGAGGATTGCATCACGTCATGGAGGATCTCGGGAACCTGATGCCCGCCACAGAGGGAATGGATGGGGGGTGGGGGTCGGTTAAAGGGCTGTGAAGGGCATGAGGAGGGGTGCGGGGGAGGGTACGGGAGGCTTGCGTCACCGCCCCTCGTAAAGTAAAGGCCGACACATCTCTGCGCCTTGCTTCCACGCCGCCCCGCTCGTTCCCAAATCCCAAGTGGAGGGCAGGCATGGGAGTAGGGAAGAAACTGATTGATTGCTAGTTTATTGTTGCAGGTAAACAACATGGGATAAGGGAGGAACATGCCATCCCAACCCCCAGGCAGGGCAGAATGTGATTATACAACTATTAATACATGTGTAGGTAGCACCATGAAACTAAAAATATACAATGGTAGGAATGAATGCACAACAAGGGAGGGGGGAAGGGAAGAAACTGTCAAGGGATATATATGACCAGTTCCTTGAGTAATGTTATTATGTACGTTTGTCACTCCTAATCCTCTTTTCCACCGCACCATTCCCTCCATACCCCACCTGCCTTTCCCTGCCCCTCCGTCCCTCAAACTCTATTTCTCAACTTCCCTTTCTTATACTCCAGGCACCACACAAGCCTACCAGACAGTTAACTTACTTGTAATTCCACGAAGGTTACTCTACCGCGGAAAGCTCCACACCTTGGCAAGAATGGATATTTTTGTTTGTAAATTTTTCCGCCCTCGAGAACCAGCTGGACCGGACATACCCAAGGCGTGATGTCATATGCAACGTCACGAGTCACTAGCCAATCACGGGGTTCGTTGGGCGTTACGTCATATACCCGAGTCCAGACCCGTCTGTCAAGAAATGTTGCCGAAACGTTAGCAGCCAAACCTACGAACGGGGTTCATGCGTGGAAGAGACGACATTTGCATACAAAATTTCATGGTAACTTTTCCTAGTGCTACTGAATTTTCTGGGTTGTTGTCTGTACATAGGAGTGGTCGTTGGAAAGACGTTGATGTAACCTAATTCTGTGAAGGAGGAATGCTGTAAGAATTAAGCAAGCGTTGAGTCTTGCAGGGCCGTCCAGAAGGTGTTCCTGGAGGTGGGTTGTGACAGGCGGGGACCAGACGGCGGAGGGTTTGCGGAAAGTTCCTCCCCAAGTTCCTCATTATCATTGTACAGAGAACAAACTTTTAACACGAAGACCAGCTGTATGTTTTTTTTCGGAAGGAATGTGAGAGAAAAGCAGCACAGCAGGCTCCAGGCGAGGGTGGCGGTGTTGTGTCAGCAGCTGCGGCGGAACATTTCGTTTGACCACCGAGAGTATCGCCCGAAGGAAAATGTGGCCGAAGTGTGCCCTCAGGAGACGCCTGGATGAGGAGGAAAGACGACACGGTTTCTCTCTCTCTCTCTCTCTCTCTCTCTCTCTCTCTCTCTCTCTCTCTCTCTCTCTCTCTCTCTCTCTCATCCTCGCCCCCGGCACTGTTCAGGAGGCGAGCGAGGGGCGACACAAAGCAGCCTTCACCCGAGTCTTGGCGGTGGACAGATAGGCCTTGTGGATAGCATTTGTTTATCGTGTTAGGACTTAGGTAGGTGAGCGCGATGACACACACACACACACACACACACACACAGAGGTTGAGAAGGCTAGGCCAAGGCGGGAGGTGTGTAATAGTGTAATGTTACTCGCGGGGCACAGGAGAAAGTGCGTTGGGCCAAGATCGTGCTGGTGTGAAGGCGCGCCCGCAACTCCACATCCTCTTCCACAGCCCTCCAAACTTTCCCCTCCTTTTTTAACTTGCAACCCATCCACTCTCCCTTCACAGCCCTCACTTCCCTCCTACTCCTCCCTTTAACTTGCAACCATCCACATACTCCTTCACAGCCCTCCACCGTTCCTCCATGACCCTCCTTTTAGGTTGCAACTATCCACATACTCCTTCACAGCCCTCCACTTTTCCTACGACCCTCCTTTTAACTTGCAACCATCCACATACTCCTTCACAGCCCTCCACTTTTCCTACGACCCTCCTTTTAACTTGCAACCATCCACATACTCCTTCACAGCCCTCCACTTTACCTACGACCCTCCTTTTAACTTGCAACCATCCACTTACTCCTTCACAGTCCTCCACTTTCCCTACGACCCTTCATGGCCCTCCTTTCAACTTGCAACCGTCCTCCTCCTCCACTGCCCTTCACAACTTTACATGACCTTCCAGCGTTACTCCACGACCCTCCTTCCAACTCGCAACCATCCACATACTCCTTCACAGCCCTCCACTTTTCCTACGACCGTCCACCGTTCTTCCATGACCCTCCTTTCAACTTGCAACCATCCACCTCCTCTACAGTCTTTCACAATTTTACACGGCCCTCCAGCGTTACTCCGCGACCCTCCTTGCAACCATCCACATCCTCTTCCACTGTCTTCCATAACTTTACACGACCCTCCAGCGCTACTCCACGACCCTCCTTGCAACCATCCACCTCCTCCTCCACACTTCCACAATTCTACACGACCCTCCAGCTTTCTTCCGCGACCCCCCTCCTTTCTCGACGACCCTTCACGACCCTTAAAAGACTCTCTACCACCCTTCAATTTCCCTCACGACCCATTATGCTCTTCCCCCCTCTCCACCTCCTCGCCCCTCCCGCTACTTCTCGTCTCTCCACAAACATTCCCCCCCCCCTCATGACGTGTGGTTCTGGATGTTCGTTTCTCTCCAGCAGTCGTTAATTGGATGACCAGGAGAAGGCAACGCGGCCTAACCTTGAGACCGCCCAATCCTCTTCCTCCTCCTCCTCCTCCTCGCCCTCCCTTTCTCCCCTCCCTTTCTCCTCTTCCCTCCTGCCTCACCTCCTTCTTCAACCTACGCTTACCTTGCCCTTCGGTCCCTCTTCCTGTTGGCTCCCCTTCGCTTCCCGTCTGTTTGTGTGGGTCTGTCCCTGTCTGTCTGTATGTCTCGCTGTCTGGTTGGGTGTTAGCTTGCCTGTATCTCGCTATATCTGTTTGTGTCTGCCATTCAACGGTATGTCTTCTTTGTTCTCTCTCTCTCTCTCTCTCTCTCTCTCTCTCTCTCTCTCTCTCTCTCTCTCAGTTATTATTACCACCTATTTTCCTTGCCTCTTTTCCGTCCTCTGCCGTCGCCTCCGTTACAGGACAAAGGCGCGTCCTCCCCCTGAGGCTACACCACCACCATTAGAATACCTCCACCTACAGCCAAACAACCAGCTACAGTATACACAAAGCTTCGGGGACTACCAGAATACCACTGACAGGAGTTCGGTAGCTTCGGTTTCGGATGATTGTGTCTGCGTCCGCTTCGATCGTCTCCACTCAGGCTGCGGCGAAGTTTGGGTCATAAAGAAACGTAACAGGGATGAGTGGCGAGTTGCTGCGGGTTGGCGGGCGGGTGGCGGGTGTCGTTCTTTGAGCCGATTTCACAGTCCAAGCCGTACTCTTGAACATTTCGGCGCTCAAGTACACATATTTGACAAGGCTTTCCTATGAGTTTTGGGCACTTCCACCGGTAGCTTTATGACCCCGGTGATAGTTTGGCCCTTCTGCTGTATCGTGAACCTTAGGAAATACTCATTAGAACCCGATTGACCTCCTTGTCGGCCTTTGGAAATAGTTAATGTAAGAAGTGGAAGAGTCTGAGAATACCGAACACAGTGTCTTCGTAACAGCCCGAACCAAACTATAGAATCCCATACAATCCAAAATGGTGAGGTCTTCGATGCCACACTAAATAAAGACTTTTCCCGTATAGTTTCATCAAATTTGTGAACTTAAATATAAACACCAGACACTAAACAAGGAAATTTCGAAGGCTCTGGCACTGGTTTGGGAGCTTACTAACCCATCATGGGGAACTGTGAAACTGGCCCTTTGTCTGCCACCGGAGGAGGGTTGAAGATGGGTGCGTGACATTACCTCTTCATTTGGGAAGCTTTTCTGAATAGTCTGCAAAGTTTGGAGAATGTATCAGTTGCATCTAGAGCCGAGGATGTTTTGTCTTTAATTATTATGTTACGTCAACGTTATAGAAGAGATTGTATAGTCGTAATGAGAGTGATATCGAAAGTTACTGATGCACATACAGAAGTGCAAGCATTATTTATACGTCAGCGTTATAGAGGAAATGCAAGGTCGTAATGCGAGCAATAGCGAAAGTTATCCAGAGTTACTGATGCACATAAAGAAGGACAAGCATTATCCTGCATGGGAACTGCTTACTACTCTCACACCCACTATCAGCAGTCCGTTTGTTCAATATAAGGAAGGCAACACCCACAGCCCAGCCATTCTACTCGTCACTCCCAGCTGCTGCAGTGTCGTATCCACTTCGGGAAAGTCCACACACACACGTTGGAGTTTTAATTCACTCCGCTGCAGCATAAACGCGGCTGTGCTGAAGATGTAATTGCATTTTAATGCATGCTGCTTCCTGAAAACATGAAGACGTACATTGTACAAGTGAATTAGTGTGTGTGTGTGTGTGTGTGTGTGTGTGTGTGTGTGTGTGTGTGAAGGTCAGTGGGGAGGTGAGTGTGGACTTCTATGTAGGTCACACAACTTAAAAGCCGGCGAATTATATCCCAAGTTGAGTTTGTGGGAATAATTAATTCGGGTAAATTCACCGCTCAGGTCCCGGGAGGGTGGTGCCTCGCGGCCCTCCCTAAACGGGTTCATCTCGCCGCCCACACACTCCCCCGGCAGCAACGACTCGGCAGGGCGTGATGGCGGGGCGGGGGAAAGTTCCTCACCATGGGTGTTAGCGACCATGGCGAGAACACACACACACACACACACACACACACACATACACACATACACGTTTGAGATCGTGAACGTAAAAGATTGAATCGTGTTTCCAAAACTCCACACATTTCCAGAAATGTATTTAGCTTTGAAATAAATTGCAACAGACAGTAAAGGCGCTGAAGAAAACACACGACCTTTAAATAAAAAGCTGAGTCATGGAAAGGTTTGGGTTTGGGAGGGAAGTGCATCTGCGGAGTTTTTAGGTTCGTCTACTCACACGGAAAGGAGATTAACTTCGTAACCAATATCGCATAAATCACGAATCCTCGTAAAATTTGCACCGTGATGAAGTAAGAAGGAGGGGAGGGGAGAGGAGAGGGGGGAGGCGGGAGTCTGGTAGCCAAGGTGAAAGAGTTGTTGGGCAGGCGGTCGGCGCGCCGTGCAGGGGACGGAGGGAGTTGCTGAGAGGAAGGAACGTCAGGGCTCTCTCACCCATAACCAAGGAGTCTTGTAGGATGATGGTTTGAATGGCTGTTAGGCATAATAGGTGGCTTCTGCAAGACACATTCCCATCACTGCTGTGTTTAGGGGTGGTGAGGGTAGGGGTGGTCATATGTTAGGTGTTGACATACCCGTGTCATAAAAAAAAAATCGTTTGTTCTTTGATTGTGCAACTCCCATAGAAGATGCTTCGTGTCCTTGGAGAAGGGGCAGGAAAGTAAGGGAGGGTAACCTGGCAGTATGGAGACGGAAGGAGGAAGACTAACCAGCTGGTGGAAGTGGCGGGGGGGGGGTCAAAGGAAGAGGTTACGCAACACTCCCGCATCACAACTCTGGGTAACTCCCCCCCCCCAAAGCCACGCACTCTACGTACTCTGAGTGGGAAAGTTTCTGTCAGTTTTGTGCATTTCCTCTGCCTGGAGCACACTTGGTCAAACAGTTATCTTCCACCCAATGAACGATTGGTTGCGGAATGAACGAAAGCCATGCTATGAACGCTGATGACTGAATATCTTTTGTTTTATATCGTTTTTACATTAGTTCAATTTGGGGCAGGGTTGTCTTTCTGGGTGACTTTAGCACGAGACAAGGGAAGGCGCGTAATCGACCTCCCTTCCTTTGTTCTCTTTGTATCGAGGGAATAGTAAGAAGTGGCTTAGTGGGGAAGGTACAGGTGGGGGGAAAGGGAAGGAAAGGCAGTAGGAGTGTAAGGTTGTATGGTGTAGGTTCGTTGGTTATTCTGATGTAGTTGTTTATCGGGCATCTTATTTCTATCCACCCGGTGTGCTGGGGATCTGTGCTCTCTTCTTCCTCTCCCTATTGCCTCTCCTTTTTGTCAGCATTGCCCAGGTACACAGAGCCTTCCTGCCGACGTCGCCCACATGTTCATTCAGTTTGGACAATGTGTGATGTAGTTTTACGCGCCTTACACCAGTTTTATTATTTTTATATTGAATGATTTTAACAGGGATGCCGAAACAGTGTGGGATATGGAAGTTATTGTTTTGCAGCGGACGAAAGAAATTCCTATTGCCACTTTTATTTTGAGTCTCTCTCTCTCTCTCTCTCTCTCTCTCTCTCTCTCTCTCTCTCTCTCTCTCTCTCTCTCACACACACACACACACACACACACACACACACACACATACACACACACATACATATTTACACTCATGGGCTCAGGCGCTTAACATAAAAAAGTGGTGATTTTTTTCCCTTTCTTTTTATTGTTATGTCCACCTGTGTGTGTGTGTGTGTGTGTGTGTGTGTGTGTGTGTGTGTGTGTGTGTGTGTGTGTGTGTGTGTTCTGCAGACCCCTCTCGTGCTTGTGGTCAGCTGCTGTTCCCTGGCTGGCTTGTGTTGCGAGGGAGCTGTGTCCACTCACCTTCTCGTGCCCTCTGCTACTCCTAGTGTGTGTGTGTGTGTGTGTGTCTGTTTGTTTCTCTCTCTCTCTCTCTCTCTCTCTCTCTCTCTCTCTCTCTCTCTCTCTCTCTCTCTCTCTCTCTCGCTTAAAATACAGGATTCCTTTCGTCCTACTTTCTATGTGTTCATTCCAGTGGCGAGTCTATTAAAATATTTCACAGCATTTATCCTTTGTCTGACTGGAGCCACGCGCGCGTACGCACCCACGCATGCAGTCGCACTTGTATTAGTGTTATGTTAGGCAGACAGACGGACGAACAGACGGACAAGCAGACGGACAGGCAGATGGTGAGAGAGAGAGAGAGAGAGAGAGAGAGAGAGAGAGAGAGAGAGAGAGGGGAGAGAAAATAGGAAAACGTTCTGTGTATAATTGGAGAGGAACTCCATATTGGAAGTTTATGTTTTTCAGTGTTACCTTTGTATGAGCCTGTTGTGGCTCATCTGAATGTAAGCTGTTGCTATTAATAAACTGTGTAAACAGATCTTAATAATGTTGTGGTAAAAATGTCACAAGACAACGTCCCATTACTTCTTTGATCAAAGGAACGACGCAGGTTTCCACTCCCGTACTCGAGACATCAAATGAATCATCATGCTGTTTTGTAACTCTTCAAACGTAGCCCTCCTGTCTTCGCCCCCCTCCCCCCTGCCCCTCTGCTCCACATTTTTTTCAATACACGCAGCCCACGTAGGGAAACTAGAAGCTCCTGTACGTTTCCTCCGGGTGGCATTGCGAAAGAGTCTGGGAGGGTGCGGGGAACGATGATGAAAAAGAACACGGTTATAAAAACGTGGGACTTGTAAGAGGAGCCCCCGCGTATGCCACCACTGTGTCAACAAACTGAGACACGGAGCGAGAGGTGCCGCCCCCTGCTGCACCCCAGACTCAGGCCGGCAGGTGTTGAGTGTTGACAGTGTGTGTGTGTGTGTGTGTGTGTACCCAGTCTGGATGCGAGTTCCTTTATAGACGACCTTGAAGTGCTTTTAAGTAGTGGTGCTTCATTTCCTCCTCCATCATTCCAAGTAGCACATTTAGGGATTCTCGTGCCACCGTTAATTGCATCGTCTGCGGTACTTCTCCTCGCGGGGCTGTTGTTTCTGAGCTGCTTGACTGGCACCATTTGTCCTCGAGGCTCGTCTTTGATCCCCGTGAAGAGCCGGGAACAACTGGCGCCTCTGTCAAGGCCAATGGGACATGCATTTAGCACTGACACCATCCATGTGTAGCGTCAGACCTATATGTCTCGCGGAGGGACTATAGATTTATGGGGGGCTTCAGGCTTTTTTTTTTCTCCAGATCTATTGTTGGCGAAGCAGACAAATAAAAGTCATGTGTTATAAATAGTTGTCATCTGTCAAGTCTTTGTCGTGCGACGTGTGTGTGGAAGGAATAAAGGAGTAAATGATATCTAGCTTTTGTCATTTCACTTCCTTTCCTTGCCTAAAGTCGCCTGTAGACGGTGATTCGTGTGGAGGCGAAGCGCAAGTCTTAAGGGACGAGAAGATGGGGTGGTGGAGTGTTCATTATTGCGCACAACGAAGAGCAGCAGGGACGACATAAATCATACGACACAGGCTCAGAGACCGGGAGTGGCAATAAAGCGAGTCTTTCATCTCCCTCGTCCACGCCTCCACGCAGCCTCCTCAGTATAAGGGTGGAGGCGGGCCGGGGTTGTCAGGGGGAGTAGCGGGTCGCGAGGGGCGCCACCACGCGTATTACTCCTCTTCACCGTCTGTCTGTCTGGCACTGGAGGCCGCGCTTGGCTGCTCCTGGTGGCTTTGTTCTATTTAATTAAAAGGAAACTTATTAGGAGTGAATGTTTTTTTTTCCGTTACAATGATTAATTGAAAACGGCCAAGCAATAATAAAATAAAACGGTGGTCATTACCTTTAAAATCTGCCTGCATGAGTGAGCACCGGTTCTGTTTGAAGGCCATTATTATTATATATAGTTATTCTATCTAATTAATCGATTTTTTTCATGTTCATAGAAAAATAAGGATCACTGGAAATTATCTTAGTAATAGTCTCGAGGAAAATTTTTAGCATATCGCCACAGTCGTCAATGTCATGCTCAGGAGAGAGGAATTAAAGTTAGAAATTCGATGGTAGAATATGCGATGTGATGCTTAACCCCTTGACCGCGGATTTCCTACAAGAAGACATCACCAAGCTTCAGGAATGGAACAAAAAGTGGCTGCTACAATTCAATAAGGAAAAATGTAAAGTCCTGTACCTTGGGAGAGGATATCCAGCATACTAATACCACATGGGAAACACTCCACTATCCACCACAGAGGCAGAAAAAGACCTGAGACTTTATTTTACCAGGCTACCAGTGAAAGCCGAATCCGTGCCAATCGCAGCGGACGGGTTAAAATCGCGCAATATGTAATACAACTGTTCTCCTGCAGTGCATCGAGGTAGCCAGTGAGGGAGTCCTGTGCTATAAATACTTCCCCTCGAGAGTATAGATTTTTGGTTACCTCGGCAGCAACTTTGTCAGAGTTCACCGAGGATGTGCGGTACGAATTTAGCCTTCTCGTGCTATTAATATCGAGGAGGTAAAAGCCTCGGATAACGCATACAGTCCCTACCTTTGCACGATGAAGCTATAGTGAGTTTCCTCGTTAGCAAGAATTAACTCCCGAGATGCGTTGTATTGAGGAAAACCAAGTAAACGAAAATCAAAATGGTAAAGAAATTTCGAAGGTTCATGTAGCTTAGAATATTCGATGACGCATCCTGAACGAGAACCGGTATAAGAACATAAAAACATAAGAACATAGGAGTCTGCAAGAGGACGGTAGGCCTGTACGAGACAGCTCCTTTTGTACGAGGCAGCTCCTTTTTACATGTTTTACCTGTTCATATATATTCATAGTCGACTAGATTACAGACATTTTTCTTTACTATTGTTGAGTGTTACGTGATAAATCCATAAAAAAACGACCATCGTCTCCTCCATTAGTCAGGCAACCACTATAGACGCGCACACACTCCTCAGCTTGGTAGTGTAGTTCAGTTTGTGATTCATCGTCCGGCTTGTCTTTGTTTACTTTTGTTTCAAGGGAAGGCTGTGTACCTGGTCTGTATCATACTGTTTGCGTGACTTGTCTGTATATACGGGCCAGGCTTTTTGGACTCTCCCTCCCTCTCCTCTTCTCTTATTATCTCTTGCTCTCACCCCTCACCCCCCTATCCACCCCACCCCCCACACGTCTTCCTCCTCCATCACCCCACCCGCCCAACACACTTCCCCCAACATGTGGCGCCTGACAGAACACTTTTCGTTACGCTGCCAGGCTGTGCACATCACTATTAATGGCGGCCACTCTGCCCTACACAGGCAAGGTTCAGGGAGGTGGGGCGGCACTTTTTCACATCTCCTTTATTGGTTAAATCCTTGCTCGAGAGCAGTCATTGTACAGCCCCTTGTAGGATGTATGTAATGCTCGTTTTTTTTAATTGTTTCGTTCATGTGTGTGTGTGTGTGTGTGTGTGTGTGTGTGTGTGTGTGTGTGTGTGTGTGTGTGTGTGTGTGTGTGTGTGTGTGTGTGTATTTACCTAGTTGTAGTTTTACAGGGCCTGGGCTTACGCTCGTGTGGGCCCGTCTCCATATCTGTACTTGTACAGTTTTTCCTTAAAGTTGTGCACACTCTTCGTGTGTGTGTGTGTGTGTGTGTGTGTGTGTGTGTGTGTGTGTGTGTGTGTGTGTTAAGTAACATGTCCACTCTTGCTCATATTTTCACCTCGTTTTACGTTTTTTTCAGTCTCTTTTATGTAGGAACTTCAAACTTTTTTTTAATAATTGATTTCCATGTCGGAGCATTATTAAACACGCGTCACTGCCGTTGTGTTGGGTTAGTGCTGCCACAGCCACGTTGTCCCGAAACAAAACGGTATTCAGTCCGCATTTTATGTTCACACTTTTCCTTTCTCGCAGCACATCAGATTTTGCTTTTAAGTACAAACGTGCTCTAGTTGTCAAAATGAATGTTTACCTTCGAGCCTCAAATAAACTTTTTTTTTTTCAATATCAGGGTTTTTACCTGAAAGATAAGTGACAGGCAAAACTTGATTGCAATATTAAATTATTAAAACAAAAAAAAAAAAATATATATATATATATATATATATATATATATATATATATATATATATATATATATATATATATATATATATATATAAAAATATATATATATATATATATATATATATATATATATATATATATATATATATATATATATATATATATATATATATATATATATATATATATATATATATATATATATATATATATTGTTCTTGGTTGCTCTGTTATGTTTTCCCCTCGAGTGTCATCTCAACGCCCTGGTTACTGTTTGAGCCGCCGCTTCTTATTACTCCCGTGTTCCTCCTGCCTGCTCCGAGGCGGCTGTCCCTCCATTACCGCGTCAAGGCCTTGGGAACTGTTTGGACTGAAGCTTCTTATTACTCCCGTGTTCCTCCTGCCTGCTCCGAGGCGGCTCTCTCCATTGCCGTATCGTGCCTTGGGACTGTTTGGGCTGCAGCTTCCATTGTCGTGTTCCTCCTGGCGGCTCGTAGGTGGTCAAGGGGAGTGTTTGCCTGACCTCTTCCGCGTGTGGGCTGATGGTCAGGTCAGTCCGCGCCGCCAAGCAGACGGTGAAGGCTTGACACTCGTCTGGCACCACCGAGACAGGTGACTCAGCCTCTGGCGCAGCGGTGAGCAATGCGACACCTGACCACCACGGTGCGGCCGCAGCTAACAATAGGAGATGCATTGTTACGGACCACTGGTCACTTGATTGAAAGAATAAGGTAAATTAAAAGACATACAGTTCTTCTCAGTATAAGAAAGAGAAACCAAGAGTAAACAAAAGGATGAAGTACAGGTTATACAGGGTCTGAGGACAGCCGCCAGCTCCACACCGCCGCGCTGTATTGACAATGTCGTGAATATTGTGGGTACGTACTGCAGCGCCGGGGGCAGGAGCTCCTCCGACCCCGCTTGGCCCAGCAGCCCCGCCCCGCACTACCCCGCCCCGCCCCGGCCTTGCAGGCGGGACGATGAGAATCTGACGTTTGCTGAAGCACAGTTTACTTTCCACATTTATTTGGCAGAAAACATTAAAATATTTGTTCACTAAAACGCGTCGTGCATTATGTATATGACAAAGTTTTCGAATAATCAACAAAGCTTTCATGTGACGTGAGGTTTATAGCAATCACACACACACACACACACACACACACACACACACACACACACACACACACACACACACACACACACACACTTATATAAGATGACGCTGAATGAAGTCCTTATGAATCAAGCGAGTTTAGTATCTTCCTAAAATCACCCTCCCCCACCCCTTTATTAGCCTGGCAGTAACCCCCACCCCCTCCCCCCCCCCACCATCACCCAACACACCACCCTTTCAGTCCCCCTCCCAATCATCATCATTATCTCTCATCTCCCACGCACGGCATCCCCTCCTCCTCCTCCTCCTCCATTCTGCCTCGACCGCCTTTTATCATTACGCTTCCCTCCCTTCACGCGTCTGTCTCCTCACCTCGCGGGCCACGACTAGTTGCTGTCACCGGGCAACATCCATCATCCTGCACAGTGTTCCTCGCTTCCTACACCCTCGATTTTCCCCGCAATCCCCCCTCTCTCCCTCTTCCTCCCCCGCTCTCTCCTTCTCAACCTCTGTTCCCCCCTCAGGTAGATAGGTGGACAAACACTCAATAGGCAAATATGAAGGCGAGTAACGAGAAGCAGCAACATGGGTAATGGTAGTGGCACCGTTTATTCACGTCCATGAAGACATATTGACACAGAAAGAGAGAGAGAGAGAGAGAGAGAGAGAGAGAGAGAGAGAGAGAGAGAGTATCTGATGCTTGTGATATGAGAGAATGAATGTATGAATACGTGTGTGTGTGTGTGTGTGTGTGTGTGTGTGTGTGTGTGTGTGTGCGGCAGGAAGGGTGGGTGCGTACCGTGGATGGTAATAACCTGAGGTGCACAAAACACTCACGCCGAGGGAGTTTTTATCAATGGAATGAGAGAGAGAGAGAGAGAGAGAGAGAGAGAGAGACGTGTTTTATCATATCTTTTCCTCTCTCACTTACTGTTGCCCCCCACACTCCACTCTATTTTTGTCTCCCTCTCCTCTCCGTTCTTTATCTCTCCCTCTCCTCTCCGTTCTTTATCTCTCCCTCTCCTCTCCGTTCTTTATCTCTCCCTCTCCTCTCCGTTCTTTATCTCTTATCTCCTCCTCTCTCTCTCGTCTTTTTTCTCTCCTCCTCTCCGTTCTTTATCTCTCCCTCTCCTCTCCGTTCTTTATCTCCCCCTCTCCTCTCCGTTCTTTATCTCCCCCTCCTCTCCGTTCTTTATCTCCCCCTCTCCTCTCCGTTCTTTATCTCTCCATTTTTGCCTCCCGTTTTCTTTTCTTTCATTTTGTGCCTATGTAATTTTCCGTCATGTTTTCCCTCATGGTGTGTAATCCTTCATTCGGGCGGCTTCATACAAACATGTTTTCTCTTTCCTCCTCCTTGTTACGTCGTTTCATCATTCCTTTTGTTTCGTAAGGGCTATTGTGTGTTTCTGCAATGGCTGTAAGATTGGTTTGCATACGTGTTTTCTCGTGTGTGTGTGTGTATGTGTGTGTGTGTGTGTGTGTGTGTAACAATGTAAAATATGTATGCTTGTTTTAAAATTCTGACTTTGAATTTTTGGGGGGTGATGAATCTGTGCGTGTGTGTGTGTGTGTGTGTGTGTGTGTGTGTGTGTGTGTGTGTGTGTGTGTGCTTTGCCTGTGTCGCCAAACCGTCCCCCTTTTTTTTCTTTATTCCATTGAAGGATCAGCTCCACCGCAGTGCTCCAAAGGTTACATGTGTGCGGCGTCAGGGGCAAACAGCGCGGAAAATGTGTTGTTATTTTAGTGGTCGTGTAGCGTGTGTATTTATAGGTTCTTCTGTTATGCAGCGGTGGACGCGAGCCTCGAAAATCTACGGCATTAGAACGTCTAGGTTGTGTGTGTGTGTGTGTGTGTGTGTGTGTGTGTGTGTGTGTGTGTGTGTGTGTGTGTGTGTGTGTGTGTGTGTGTGTTCATTGATTACACTGCCACACACTTCAGTAGTATAAATAATTCAAATAAGAAAAAAAAATAGAACACAATAAGCTTTACAGTAATCTGTCTGCTTTTAGTTAACCTCCGGTAATGACACGAGCTCGGTACTATAAGACACTTTCGCTTCTCTCATCAAGTATTGCTATAGGTCAAAGAGGGGATCAATCGGGTTCTAATGGGTGTTTCTTTAGGTTCACGCATAGTCTATGGTTCACGTTATAGAAGAAGGGTCAGACTACCACCGGGGTCATAAAACTACTCCTGGAAATGCCCCAAACTCCTAGGAAAGCCTTGTCAAATAGATGAACTTATGTGACGAAATGTTTAGTAATACAGCTCTGATGAGGTTGGTATTAGAAGACACTTTTGGTTCTCACATCACCTATTTCTAAAGGTCAAAGAGGGGGTCAGTCGGGTTCTAATGAGTGTTTCTTTAGGTTCATGGTACAGAAGAAGGGTCAAACTACCACCAGGGCCATAAAACTACCCCTGGAAATGCCCAATACTCCTACGAAAGCCTTGTCAAATATGTGTTCTTGGGTGGTTAAATGTCTTATTGAGGCTCGACGTGGAAGGACTGTTTACCCTCTCGTGGTGTGTCTCAGCCTCCGCCGTCACCATTAGAAGAGGTCCTGGTGCTCCGTTTGTCTCAGTGTTTGCCTCAGATCATCACTCACAGACACTCATTTTCCTTGACATCATTCCACCCCTTGCAGATTGCCTCTCTTGTCTATTACTTCCTTCTCCGCCTCTCCTCTCCTCTCCTCTCTTCTCCTCTCCTATCTCCTTTCCATATTTCTCTTTTCTTCTCATTTTCTCTCCTCAATCTTCATTTTTTCTTTTTTTCTCTACTCTGCCATTCTCCTTTCCTCTTTTGTCTTCCCTTCTTTTCTCTTCGCTTCCCCTTTTTTCTCTTCGTTTCTCTTTCATCTTCTCCTTCCCTTTTCTTACTCTCCTCCCTTCTCTAGTCTCCTTTCCTGTTCTCTCCTTTCCGCTGTTTCTTTCCTTCTCTACTCCTTCCCCATTCTCCTTTCTTTTCTCTTCCCTTCTTTCCCCTTCTTTACTCTCCTTTCCTATTATCTCTTTCCCTCTTTCCTCTTCCTTTCTTTTGTCTCTTCCCCTCTCGACTCTCTTACTCTCTGTTTTCCTCTTTCCTCTCCCTTTCCTTACTCTTCATTCTCTACTCTCATATTCTCTCTTTTCTTCTTTTTCTTCCCTTTTCCCTTCTTCACTCTCCTATGATCTGCTTTCCTCCAAATATTTACTTTTTTAGCCCTTCATTTCTCTTCTCTTCCTTTCCTTACTCTTCATTCTCTACTCTCATATTCTAATTTTCTTCTTTTTCTTCCCTTTTCCCTTCTTCACTCTCCTATAATCTCCTTTCCTCCAAATATTTCTTCTCTTAGCCCTTCATTTCTCTTCTCTTCCCATCTCTTGTCTTCTTTTCTCGTCTTTCTTTTCTCTCCTCAGCGCCTCACCTCAGCGCCTCACTCATTACTGACACTCACCCTGACTCACTTTGACCCAAGGCGGCTGACTAAGCTCTCGTGCCAAGTTGCGGAACAAGTTTCTTTTTTCTGGCTTTTTTTTCCCATACTTCACCTTGGGATTTGTATGGCAGCACCAGCGACTCGGGAGATGGATGAGCGGAGAGCGTCGGGAGAGTGCGTACCGGGGGGCGAAGAATGTGAGATTACTTACACACACACACACACACACACACACACACACACACACACACACACACACACACACGTCGATGGGACCACCAACGGTTTCATACAAAAACAAAAACAAAAAAAACAAAAAACAGACCCATCCCATCCCTTCATCTTCTCATTGAAACACACACACACACACACACACACACACACACACACACACACACACACACACACACACACACACACACTCTCTCTCTCTCTCTCTCTCTCTCTCTCTCTCTCTCTCTCTCTCTCTCTCTCTCTCTCTCTCTCTCTCTCTCTCTCTCTCTCTCTCTCTCTCTCTCTCTCTCTCTCTAAATATTTGCTAAAATGAAATATGATATTCTTTCGCTGTTCCTTAATCTTTGTTACTTTTTACTTCCCTCAATATTCTTGCCACTCGTTTTCAGTTATGGCATCAGTAGCTGTACATATAAATATAAACCTACGCGTAACCACTCCATCGTCTGCCCACATTGCTCAAGAGGGCTATACCAGGAAGACACGTAATTAATAAGTAATGAAGATAAATATATGGGGCGTTGCATCATGCTTAGCGTCTTGTTACGGCTTAAATACCACACAGCTTCCACGGCCAGTTAAACGGCCATAGATCACTCAATGTTTGCTCCCGGCGACGTGACTGTATCGTCATGCGAGACGGGGAATGAAGGAACATCCCATGCCCCTCCTCCTCCTCCCCAATACTTCACCACCGGCCTCCACACATGAGTCAGCGGCATGCGTGCGGCGGTGCCCCAGTCATTTCGTCGGCCTGGCTAACGGTGGGCAGCCAGTGAGTGTGTGTGTGATGTGAAGAGCGCCATTGACCCCGATTATGCCGATGTAACGACATTCCGCCGCAAACGCCGAGCCAACTCTGACACGAAAATAATATTCTCTTCCCTTCCCTTCCCTTCCCTTCGGTGACATACCGCGACGCCCCGCGACTCACCGCTCCGCCCGCCCCGAGCTACTTCCCGGCCCCTCACGGTGGGCAAGGTTATAGGCTGACATTTCTCATCTTGGTGTCAGATTTTTCTTTCATATGAAGCTGACTGACGAAATGCTAAAATGAAAATTCTTAATACTAGTACAACCCTTCTCTAAGAAACTGAAACAGCCTTCATTCTGCTGTATTTCCTCCTCCTTACAACTTGAACTCTCAACTCGGGAGGATAGAAAGACCTTAAATTATATACGATTTTTTTTAATTATATTTACTTAATAGGAGGAACAGGGTGTTGCAGAATATATATATCACTTGCCCCTTGGTCTGTCTCCCTTCCCATAAACAAACTATCAGTCAGTTTAGTTGCAAATCTGTCTAGTTATTTCCTTTTTGCAAAGGGTTTTCAATCTTAGAATTCTGAAATATTGAATAAATAATCCTGGACGTAAATGACTCTTCACCATTGAAAGCAGTGACGAAGGGAATATAATTGGAAATACTTGAATTATCAGGCTGACGAGGTTCAAAACAGTCCCTCAAAGGAAGAGCACTTGACCTAGTTGAAGCATATTTATCAAAAGTTGATACATAAGACTGTCCGTCCATCCTTACGGTGAAGGAGAGGCAATGATCTCCCCGCAGAGGGGTATATTATGACAAGTACTAAAGACATAATAATGACCGCAAGTTGTTTTATTGAAGTACTAAAGATATAAAAATGACCGTAAGTTGTTTTATTGATCTTGGGGTGTGGGGTGATTAAGTAACGAGGTATTGAAGGCCACAAAACTATCAGTACTCCAATCAGAGAGCTAAGATATTGAACACTGTAGCTTTAGTGTTACATAAAGCCTGTTGAGGGTAGCGTACGACAATAGTGATCAGAAAAAGAGGCTCATTAGTACAGGAATAGGCGGAATAACGAGTTTAAGTGTGGTTGACAGTACTGACATATAGGCGCTCTCTCTCTCTCTCTCTCTCTCTCTCTCTCTCTCTCTCTCTCTCTCTCTCTCTCTCTCTCTCTCTCTCTCTCTCTCTCTCTCTCTCTCTCTCTCTCTCTCTCTCTCTCTCTCTCTCTCTCTCTCTCTCTCTCTCTCCATAGACACACACACACACACACACACACACACACTTGGGTCTCATGGTTGCAGCACAGTAATACATAATGTTCCAGGGACACAATAATTCCCTTTGCTGCAGTGAGCCGGGCCCGGGGCTGCTTGTCGGCGTGGCTGTATAATTTGCCCTTTGTGAGGAAGCAGTATTTGTCCGTCCTACTCCAGGGAACATTTCTCTTGATTGAAAATGGTGAATGTCAGGAGAAATGATATACCGACGTGAACGAGCTCTGCCTGACGACGTGACAAGTGAACGCTAATGAACACGCACACACGCACTCACGCACTCACGCAACCATGTATTAGCTCTCCCTTACCTGTCTATTTTCATTCGCTCCTCTCCGATCCAGTTGTACAGATTGATTGCCTTTTCCTTCCATTTTTTTTTCTATCCGTTCTTTCCTCTCCTATCTATTTTGGCCAGTTTATTATTTTTTTTACGTTTCTTTCATTTTTTCTTTTTTTCACTCTTTTTTCTTTCTTGTCCTCCCGCCCTCCCTCACTTCTTCCATCCTATCGTCTCCCCCTGAATTCCTTCCTTCCTTCCCTCCCTTCCTTTCTTCCTTCCTTCCTTCCTTTCTTTCTTTCTTTCTTTCTTTCTTTCTTTCTTTCTTTCCTTCCTTCCTTCCTTCCTTCCTTCCTTCCTTCCTTTATTTATTCCTTCCTTCCTTCCTTTCTTTCTTTCTTTCTTTCTTTCTTTCTTCCCTCCCATCCATCCTCTCTCACTGCCTCCTTCCTTCCTTCCTTCCTTCCTTCCTTCCTTCCTTCCTCCTCTCTCCCTCCCTTCCTCCCTTATTTCCACTCATCCTTTCTTCCTTTCTTTATGCAGTCACTCATTCACGCCTCAACCATCCCCTTCCTCCCTCTGCATCCGCGCACCTCCTTATGTACCTCCGCCTCTTTCTCATCACCAAGGGTATAGAGAGAAAGGGAAGTGGGTCAGTGGAGGAGGTACTTGGGGCGGGGGGAGAGGGAAAGACATAGGAGTGTATAGCTGTTGTATGGTGTCGGTGCGTTGATTGTTCTGATGGAGTTACTGACCCGCCCTTCTCTCCTTCCACAGTACATCGGCACTCTGGACGTCCCGCGCCCCACCAGCCGCGTGGAGATTGTGGCCGCCATGAGACGAATCCGAGTGAGTAATGGTGGTGGTGGTGGTAGTAGTAGTACTGTAGTTAGTAGTAAAATGGTAGTGGTGATTGTAGGCTAGGGGTGGTAGTGGTGGTAGTAGTAGTAGTAATAGTAGTAGTAGTAGTAGTAGTAGTAGTAGTAGTAGTAGTAGTAGTGGCAGTAGGTTAGTAGTAGTGGTAGTAGTAGTAGTAGTAGTAGTAGTAGTAGTAGTAGTAGTAGTAGTAGTAGTAGTAGTAGTAGTAGTAGTAGTAGTAGTAGTAGTAGTAGTAGTGGTAGCAGTAGTAGTAGTAGTAGTAGTAGTAGTAGTAGTAGTGTAGTAAGTAATAAAAAGGTAGTGGTATTAGTAGGCTAGGAGTGGTGTTAGTAGTAGTAGTAGTAGTAGTACTGTAGTAAGTAGTAAAATGGTAGTGGTAATAGTAGGCTAGGGGTGGTGGTAGTAGTAGTAGTAGTAGTAGTAGTAGTAGTAGTGATGGTGGTGGGGTTGTTAATGTAGGTACAGAAAGGTAATATTCTGAAGACAGTCTGATCGTCAGTCTTTATTCAGCCAGTCATTCATTTCTGCGCCTCGCCGCAATGTCACAAAGCAGCATTTTTCTTTTTCTTACGTGAAGACTAACGGGCGTGATACAGCTTGGTCAACCTGCCCCTCACAAAGACCAGATATTATTCAGATTATGTTCGTCTTCAAGTTTTTGCAGTAACTTCACCCCTCTAGTTGATGTAATGGAACGCCTGATAACATAACCTGACCCCACCGGTTAATTAGCCTAAATCTTGCAAATGGTGTAACCTTGCCTCAGTAAGTGTAATTACCTTTCTCTTAATAAGGTAATACAACCCTCTCCAAATTACTAAAGGATTATTTTCGTTACCGTTGTGTTCATCAAGTAATAATTACGCAACATTAGTCGTGACTTTTCATTTAAAGGACACTAGTAAATGTTTCCTCGGTGTGGGCGAAGACAACTTTCTTTCTTCATGTAAAGGGAACGGCGGCTTCCTGTCCTTGTGTATAACGAGTAAGGCAGCATTATTATTATTATTATGAAGAGATGGAAACCTTTTTCTTCTACGACAAGAGGGAAGGGAAGCTTTCTTTATGTAAAAGGTTGCTTTCTTTTTTACTAGGAGGAGAGGGCAACTTTCTTTATTATTTTTTAAGGAAAGTTTACTTTCTTTTTCATTGTGGAGAAAACCAGTTTTTCTCCTAGGTTAAAACTTTTTATCATGTAGACTTTGGTGTATGTTTTCTTGCCAGTACCTGAGCTCAGCCTTACAGTGTAACTCTATAGCGGGCCGGGGATTACCCGGCTAAGTTTGGAGCAGTATCCTCGCCTTGTTTACTGTTGTGGCATTGTTTTTTGTTGAGATGTAAGTGATGTGTTTGTGTGGCCGCCGGTGTGCTTTGAGGAAACACCTGTTCTTGGGTAGTGAAACCTGGCGGGCGTTCACCCAAGAGGCGCCGGAGTGTGTGTGTGTGTGTGTGTGTGTGTGTGTGTGTGTGTGTGTGTGTGTGTGTGTGTGCGCGCGCGCGCGTATGTTAGAATGTTTGAAATAATTCAAGAAAATTAATAAAGTAAAATAACAAATGACATACGCAATAGAGCAGCAGTGGAAGTTGGTATTCAGTTACAATTCTCTTTGTCAGTGTAAAGCTTTCTGCTTTTATGGAGTCACATGACCGAGTTTTAAAGAGACGGCGCTTGTTTTCGGAATCGACGACTATAATACTAGTCTTAGCGGCTTAAAGTTGCACGGAAATATATCAGCTTTAAGACGTGCCTTTCATATATATTAAATACTGATAGACACACTACTGACATATTTTCTTTTATTTTGTGTGGAAGGGAGTTTATCCGTGAAACATTGTTATGTAGGGAAATGAAGAGTGGGGGGCGGAAGTTAGTTCCTATTTGAAGCCGCTACAGGAGGTAGGCTGGAAACGAAAAGATAAAACGTTACAACTCCTAAAGACAGAGTGAAAATGAGCCTTTCAATATTGAGAAATGAATAACCATCACGTGTTCATTCGGCAAAAAAAAAATCATGCCATTCTTTCCGTTCTGTGTAATAGTTAACGTAAAAAGGTTCATTGAATCATATTTTTTATGTAAAAGCCCAACCAAATAATTATCAGGTAACGAATATGAATTATGCGTGGCATTATCTGTGCTGACGGTTTATTATAAATACAGAAATCATTACTTTTAGAGAAAATTAATTCATTCGCCCAGCAACACCGTTATTTATAAAAGTATTCATTCACTGTTACCTCTTCAACTTTTTTCGTTCCCATTTATCTTTCGTCGCTCTCCTCCTCCTCCTCCTCCTCCTCCTCTTCCTTTTCCTCTTCCTTTTCTTCCTCCTCCCCTCCCCCCTCCTACTCGTTCTCCTTCCTCTGCAACAAGGCGCTAGCTTGGAGCATTAGCTTAGGCGAGAGTTTTGTGGAGGCATCTGTTGATATATTGCTTAATTAATATTCGTTCATGTTAACATTTTATTGGACATAAATGTTTACCAATACAGTAAGAAGACTATTCCTGTAAAATGGCGCATATGCAGTCTGGGAGGTGTTCTTAAGCATAGAAGGGCAGTTATTACACGTTAATATTTTTTCTTCATGCCGGCAGTCCATGGCGTGAGTAAGTTCTTGAATCTGAAAATGATAAAATGTATTTACATATTAAGAAGCCAAGTAATCTGCATTCAGGGAGGCGGTGGCCGAGTGGTCAGCGTGCGGGCGTGGTGAGCCCGTGGACCTAGGTTCGAGTCCCCCCGAAACACGCTGATTTTTCAAACCAGCCGAGTGGCGGCAGATTATCCACATGCTGTCCAGATCTTCAGTCAACCCTTGCTTCAACGACATGAGTGGCAACCTTGCAATTGTTGAAGGCAAGACTGACAACGTAACAGGTGGAGAGATAATTCTTATAACCTTTTGTCGAACACTAAGGAATACACTAACATCAGAGAGTAGTGAAAACGCTTGGAAAGGACTCTCTTTGCCCTGCTGTGGACTAATAACAGCTGATAATGATGATGTTGTATTTGCGTTAGTGTAATGATGAAAAGCGGGCAGCGTCTAGTGAGGGAACGTTGCGCCTCATCCCGTCCTCCTGGCCATGAGCAGCTTGCCGGTGTGGCCTCCGCTGTATAACCAGATGGAATGCCTCCCTCGCTGCCTATAAGTGTCCCGACGTGTCTGCGAGCCAGAGAGACCCACACTGCTGGGGTGGCGTGCCCGTAATTCTGGCGGGGTGGGGGGAGAGGATAGCATTAAAACACCACGTACTTGTGAAGGAAAGCGTTATATTCTGTCATATTTGTGTGAGTTGGAAATCGTATTAGAGTAAACACTGCCAAAATAACAACTCGAAATGCAAGGAAAATAAATTAAATCGATATAAAAAAAATAGAAGCAATAATTCGCTCCTGGGAAGTTTTAATTGTACGCACCTATGAAAATATGTTACATTCCCAGTTTCACATTTGAGGGAGGTGGAAATCATATCAGAGTAAGCAGTAACCACACAGAATGCAAGGAAAGTTATTTAATCGAAAAAAAATGGTGATTGGCTCTTTGGAAAGTTATCATACCAACCTTTTCCCCTGTCCTCCCCTTCTCTCCGCAGCCGAGCCCAACATTGCGTACAGAGTGGATGAATGTCTCGGCAGTGTGGTGCAGCGTGGCAGGTGTGGGGCTCAGGTATTAGTGTATTAATGAAGATCGGGACACGATTGAGGGGAAAGCATATTAAACTATCAGTCTGCATAATGTTTTCTGCCGCTATATATATACACAGTGGCGTCATATATATGGGGATATATATATATATATATATATATATATATATATATATATATATATATATATATATATATATATATATATATATACACACACACACAGTGGCGTCATGCTGGATGGGGGGGAGATTTCAGGGGTTGGTCGTCAGTGTACTGCAGACTTAACTTGGAATAACGCTAATACGAGGCGGGCTGTTGTAAAAGGCAGTTAATATGTGGCTTGCTTGTTTGTGTTTGTTTTGTTGTTGGAAAGAGGGGGGGGCAAATATTGTAGGCGTTCTGATGTTGTAAAGGGCAATTGATATATAGTTTGCTTGTTTATGTTTCTGTGGGCACTTTGATATCACCGCTTAACCCGGTAGCTGCGGGGATCATATTTTTTAAAGGCCCATCTAAGCGAGAAAAATGAGAAAAAATCATCACTCACGCAAACCATTTCATAATATATATCAACGCATTGGGATCAGTTTATGCATCATCTATTTTTGGGGGTTTATATCATGGCAAAAATTTGGCCCGTCGCTGGTACACGGTAAAGCCACACATTTGTCCCGTCGCTGCTGCCGGGATAAACTGTGAAGCTGAGAATGCCACGTAAACTCAAACACCAAATACGTTATCTTTCCACCGTCACGTCACGTTGGATATTTTTGGAGGCTCGTCTCCCTCCCGTCAGGAAGACACTACTGGTTCGCCTCGTCACGTGATAACTTCACCGTGCCAAACAAGCTTCATCAACAATAATGTGGCTGATTTGTCTTTTTTGACTTTTTTCAAGGCGTGGTTAGTTGATTTTTTGTGATTTTTTATATAACTTTTTACGACTGAGTTTGTATTATGTCTACTTAACTGTGAAAATACAATACTTCTAATTCTAATTTAATTAATAAATGCTAGGGCGACGTTTGAAGAGTCATTCCGTCACACAAAGCCAAGGAATCGGGCGCACGGTCATCTCTGTGGATAGTTGCGACGGAAGTCTATGAACGCGCCGAACAGCTTTAGTTAGTCCACACAAAGCAAAGAACCCTGTCACGTACGGGCAGCATCGTGTTTTTCAATCTTTTCTGTGTGGCAAATGAGATACATCAAGGCAAAACAAGTGTAAAATAAATAAAATACTCCCAACATTCTTAAAAATTAGCCAATGAGGACGCCGAAAAATGAATGAAGAAATATCTCGACACCCTTCTTGAAAGAGTTAAAGTCATAGGAAGGTGAAAATACAGTAAAGGAAGGCTGCTTCAGAGTGTAACAGTAAAAAAGATATGGAAGAATGTAGATATTAATTAAGTTGACGTCCCATCTGAGTATTCACGCGCCCCAGTCAAATTTGTTTCGAAGTTACTCGTCGCATTAAGTTTCACAAGTCACCTGAAGTTTCTCGCTTCGCAGTAAGTTTCTCGTGTCACATTAAGTTTCACAAGTCACCTGAAGTTTCTCGTGTCCCAGTAAGTTTCACAAGTCACCTGAAGTTTCTCGTGTCCCAGTAAGTTTCACAAGTCACCTGAAGTTTCTCGTGTCACATTAAGTTTCACAAGTCACCTGAAGTTTCTCGTGTCCCAGTAAGTTTCACAAGTCACCTGAAGTTTCTCGTGTCCCAGTAAGTTTCACAAGTCACCTGAAGTTCCTCGTAAGTTTCACAAGTCACCTGAAGTTTCTCGTGTCCCAGTAAGTTTCACAAGTCACCTGAAGTTCCTCGTAAGTTTCACAAGTCACCTGTAGTTTCTTTCTTACATTCCAGTAAATTGCATAAGTCACCTGGAGTTCCTCGTGGCCCAGTATATTGCACAAATCATCTTACTTTCAACCGTCCCAGTAAAAAGCTGGCCGTCGCCTCAATTGTTTTTTTCGTTTCCTCGTGCGTTACACAAGTCACCTGGATTCCCTCGCCCCCCAGCACGTCACAAGTCACCTGTGTTCACCTGGCCCCCGTGTGCGAGCCTCCCAGTGACGTCACGCACCTTAGTCGCCAACACAAGTATTTTTAAGCTCCTTCAGGTGGCCGGGGGAGAAAAAGTGGAGCGTTTGGGTTTATTCTTATTTATATGGTCCCAGATGCCAACGGTGGTGTCTTTTGTTTTCCGTCGTGTGTCAGAACGCTGCCACCACACCGCCGGGGCCCCGCTCTCGCGCCAGCCCCTATAATCCCCCCTCCCCCCACCACCCTGCCTCTCCACCGCGCCCGTTAATCCCTTCGTCCTCCTCCATGCATCCCTTTAAATATGACCTTCACTACATGATGACACACACACACACACACACACACACACACACACACACACACACACACACGAGCGCACTCACACCTTATCCCCCTCAAGGTCAGCGCTCACTCACTGCGGTACCCGACGAAACTTCTATAACCAGTAAGTGACGTCATTATGCAGTAGTACCGACCCCCGAAGAAGAGGAGGAGGATTCGCCGCCTCCTCACATTACCTCTCACAACAACAGCAATAAACTGGGAAGGGCCGCGGCAGCTGAGGAGCGAAAATGTGTGCGTCTCTGGCTGTCGGGTTGTCGCTGAGGACGAGCTGGCGATGTTGTTGTTGATGTTTTAATGCTATCGGGACATGCTCTGAAAGATGTGACGAGTTGGGGCGAAGAAAGGGAAGAAAAGAAAAAAAAAAGGCGAAGAAAAGGAGGTGGTGAAGATGAAGGTTGTTCTTTTAGTTCTTTCTTTATGATGACAATGGCGTTGGCTCGTTGTAGTTGATGGGGCAGATGGCGATGCTGATGATGATTATGATGGTGATGATGATGGTGGTGGAGGTGTGTTGTGTGGGGTTTTGAAGCGGCGATGACGATGATGGTGACGGTGATGGTGGTGCCGGCTCAGTGACAGAGGCAACAAGTGTGGTCGTTGGGGATAAACGGTGCAAATACTCGGCCGGGGAGACGCGGAAACCTTAACCGGAGATGAAAGGAAGAGTTAAGAAATATTTCGTCAACATCAGCAGCCTTGACGGAGCGACGAGACACAACGGAGAATGGAAACTGCACCACATAATGAAATAAAAACAAACAAATAAATAAACCTGAAAAGCAGATGGTTGTAACTCTGGGATGAACGTTAAGTAATTTTCTCTTCGCAAAGTTATTACTGAGCACGGACATGGCGACCTCCCCCTCGAGATAGACATAGATAGCTAGGTAGATAGATAGATAGATAACTTTTTTTTTTACAACAAAGGAGACAGCTCAAGGGCACAAAAAAGGAAACAATAATAAAAAAAAGCCGGTACTCGCTGCTCCTAAAAAGAATCCAAAGAGGTGGCCGAAAGAGAGGTCAATTTCGGGAGGATAGGTGTCCAGATACATAGATATAAAGAAATATAAGATAGATAACTAGATAGATAGGTGGATGGATGGATGGATACACACATAGGTAGATGGATACATAGAAATAGATAAATATAGGTATAGATATATAGATAACAAGAACAATAATAGAAAACTTCGTCGACATATAGATAAATAAAAAAATAGATACAAGATATATAGATAGATAGTCAGGGAGAAAACTAGATAGATAGGTAGATAGATTGAATAGTAGATAGATAACCCAATCGATATATAGATAGATAGAAAAAAGATAGATACGAGAGATAAGAAGAAAAAAATAAATTAAATGTGTTGACCAGAGTCGTTTGTCTCCCCGCCCTGCCGCCCTCACCTCCTTCACCTGCCTCCATTACCTTGATTACTCCGGCCGCGCCTCGGGCTCACCTTTCCCCTCCCCGCGGCCAGGCAAGCAGAATTAGAGAAAGGACTCGTGCGCTTCGGATCTGAACGAACATTGTGAGCGAGTGTCTGTCTGTTTGTGTGTCTGTCTGTATTATGTGGTCTGTCTGTTTTCCTGTTTTTTTTTCTTTTTATTTTGCTATTTTGTATCTTTAAATTTTAGATGTTCTTTTTTTTCTTCTTCTTTTCTGGAAGTAGCGTGCGTCTGTCTGTATTATGTGGTCTGTCCGTTTTCCCGTTTTTTTTTCTCTTTATTTTGCTATTTTGTATCTTTAAATTTTAGATCTGTTTTTTTTTTCTTTCTTTTTTTCTGGAAGTAGCGTGCGTCTGTCTGTATTTTGTGGTCTGTCCGTTTTCCTTTTTTTTCTCTATTTTTTTTATTTTGCTATTTTGTATCTGTTTAAATTTTACATCAGGCTTTTTCTCTTTTCTGGAAGTAGCTAGACACTTTTTTTTATGTGTTTATTCTTATTCACTGACCACGTTGTTTTGAATCGTTTTATTTGCTATTTGGTTGCGTCTCTCTGAAAATCACGAGCAGAGCCGTTCAGTATCTGGTTCAAGTCCCTAGAACTTTATAGAAATGGATAGCATTGATAACACTGCCTTTGAACCTAAAATAATAAGAAAGAAAAATAGTACGAGGAACGACAGTACGCTACTTAAAAAAAAAAAATATTACGATGGAGAAGGTATGTTGAAAATATGAAAAATAACGGTACGCCAGTTAAAAAAAATATTCCGACCAAGAGCGGGGTACTCCAGTTAACCCGTCCGCTGCGACAGGCCCGGATTTGGCTTTCAATGGTAGCCTGGTAACATATAGTCCCAGGTCTTTCTCTGCCTCTGTGGTGGATAGTGGAGAGTTTCCCATGTGGTATTGGTATGCTGGATTTCCCCTCCTAAGGTGCATGACTTTACATTTTTACTTCATTGAATTGTAGCAGCCACTTTTTGTTCCATTCCTGTAGCTTGGTGATGTCTTCTTGTAGGAAATCCGCATCCAAGGGGTTAAAAGGAAAATACTTTACGTGGGGGAAAAGGTTACGTGATGTCGAGGTCTGGGAGAATCACCCATCAGAAGCGTAGACAAAAACACGAACTCAAATTTAAAGAAAAAAGCAAAAAAATCATTTCTAGTCAACAGTCATGATCGAGACTGACGCTCATTTCCATTGTTACGTTCGTGTGAGCTATTAGTCTACTAGAGTTGTTTAATCGGTTGTGGCATACGATTTAGTGCAGAACCTTTCTCCTCTAAGGTAGTGACATACTTAATTAAAAGCGCAGAACGTTTTTCCCCTGGTAATTTTCATATTTGGTGCTCAATCAGGTGGATTATTCGAAATTTTCCTCGCAACACTGCTTTGGGTATTCTGTTTATCTATTATTATGTATTCTATCTATCTATCTATCTACCTACCTATCTAGTTTTCTCCCTGACTATCTATCTATATATCTTGTATCTATCTTTTTATTTATCTATATGTCGACGTAGTTTTCTATTACTGTTCTTGTTACCTCTATATCTATACCTATATTTATCTATTTCTACGTGTCCATCTACCTATGTCTTGTTTTTTTTTGTGTGTGTTTTTTTCCATAAGCGCTAAACACCAACAGAATAGATCAGTTTACTATTAAAAAAAAGTAGTGTTATTCCCGCTGTTCTTTTCATATGCTTGAGTCATTCCTACTTCACCTGCTCCATCTTCTCGCTTTCCTCTTCCATCTTTTTTTTCATCCTCACACTTCTCCTCGTTATCTTCCTCCTCCTCCTCCTCCTCCTCGTTATCTTTCTCCTCCTCCTCCTCCTCCTCCTCCTCCTCCTCCTCCTCCTCGTTATCTTTCTCCTCCTCCTCCTCCTCCTCCTCCTCCTCCTCCTCCTCCTCGTTATCTTTCTCCTCCTCCTCCTCCTCCTCCTCGTTATCTTTCTCCTCCTCCTCCTCCTCGTTATCTTTCTCCTCCTCCTCCTCCTTCTCCTCCTTTCCAACTCCTCATTCTCGTCATCATAAATCATCACCCACATTTTTTTTTTTATCAGCGATGTAGGAAAGTATTTCTCACCCGTCGCCTACGTTCCCATAAATTTGCGTTCCTCGTGTGTGTGTGTGTGTGTGTGTGTGTGTTTCACTGTTATCCTCTTGTCACCTCTTCCTACCTCTTACCGCTAACCCCCTTCCATTACTTCCCACCTCCCCTTCGTCCTCCACCCCCTTCCCCTCCTCCCCCTCGTCCTCCACCCCCTTCCCCTCCTCCCCCTCGTCCTCCACCCCCTTCCCCTCCTCCCCCTCGTCCCCCACCCCCTTCCCCTCCTCCCCCTCGTCCTCCACCCCCTTCCCCTCCTCCCCCTCGTCCTCCTAGTGTGTAATACGGATGTTTTTCTCCCCCGCAGTATGAGTTCAAGGCCAAAGGGATCAAGAAGAAAAAAGTCAACTTCGAGGTGTCCACCGAGGGAGTGAGGGTGTCGCTCAGGAAGAAAAAGGTGAGAGAGAGAGAGAGAGAGAGAGAGAGAGAGAGAGAGAGAGAGAGAGAGAGAGAGAGAGAGAGAGAGAGACTGACTGACTGACTGACTGACTGACTGCGAACGTGCGTGCGTGTGATAGAGAGTCAGGTTAATAAGTTCAAGGCATATAATTTGATAACTGTGCAGGCTTTCTTTTTAACTGCATGGTTCGGAAACGGTAAAGTAAAGTATTTCAGAGCAACTTGAAAGCATAACCAATAAATACCTTGCTTAAATATTTGCAGGAGCAAGTTACTGAATTTGAATGACAATATCTAACAAACACTATTTTGTTTTCTGATTTCTAAGTAAGCTAAATCCCGTTCCTATGGGGAGGCGGTGGCTGAGTGGTCAGCTTGCTGGCGCGGTGTCCCGGAGGGCCTGGGTTCAAGTCACGCCGCTGCAAGCTGACAATAATAATTTTCAGTCCTCGCCGAGTGGCCTAAAACTACCCACATGCTGTCCTGAAGACCACCCACCAACCCGGATTTTAGCGAAACTCTCAAGAGGATCAAGTGTAGCCCTGTAGGGCAGCATGAGCCAAGCAATAATGGCGCCACTATAAAACACTTGCCTGCGCCACTAACGGGCTGGGACTGACCAACAGAGCCCGTCTCAGGCGGGGTTCCCACTATTCCGTTTTCACGGATCCGTCGACCGTCAGTGACGTCATCGGAGGGCGGGGGGGGCCCCGAGAGCCGTCCAGAGATGAACTCAAGTTAACTTTCGGATCCGGGGTTGGGGTGGTGGTGCCAGTCCAGTGATGTTGAATATTGTACATATCATGAAAATATGAAATCGAAGTACTTAGCTACAAAATAACATATACAAGAAGTCGTTGTGGTTAATGCTGTCCATATGTTTGTCAACAAATGATGAGCGATGGACTGACGGAGTGGATCAACCGTGCCGAGCGGCCGCTGTTTCGCTGACGTCCATTCCGTTTTGACGGATCCGTCGACGTTAATGGCGTCAAAATGGCGTCAGCGAAACAGCGGCCGCTCGGCACGGATGATCCACTCCGTCAGTCCATCGCTCATCATTTGTTGACAAACATATGGACAGCATTAACCACAACGACTTCTTGTATATGTTATTTTGTAGCTAAGTACTTCTGTTTCATATTTTCATGATATGTAGAATATTCAACATCACTGGACTGGCACCACCACCCCAACCCCGGATCCGAAAGTTAACTTGAGTTCATCTCTGGACGGGCTCCGCGCGGGGCCCCGGGCTCCGTTGATGACGTCACTGACGGTCGACGGATCCGTGAAAACGGAATAGTGGGAACCCCGCCTTAGAAAGCCTCCCGGCGCTATAGGCCAAACTTTAAAAAAATAATAATAATAAAATCATGTATTTATCCTTTGCTTATGATGAGAGACAGTACGGATTCCTAAATTATATCCTTAATTGAAAAGAAAAAATAGAATCCATTTAATAAACACCATAGTATGATGTCTCCTGTTATGCCCAGAGAACAAAAACTGGTGATATTGTTTGTTTCAGTGCCAGGCAGTTGATAGGTTTATGAATGAAAGCTGAGACATAGTTTCCTTCCTTCACCATCCATGTCTCTTCCCTTCACCGTCCCTGCTGCCCTTTATCACCCTGTCTGGCTTCTCACTCTCTTTACCGCCCCTTAGTTAGGCGCCATCCCTCTCTGTCTTCTCACTCTCTTTACCGTCCCTTTGTTGTTCATCATTACCTGTCTACTCACTCTCTTTACAGTCCCTTTGTTATCCACCATCTCTTGCGTCTTCCTATTCCGTTCATTTCCCATCCGTGATGCAATGGTCAGCGTGCCTGGCTACTACTCCGCGGGCCCGGGTTCGAATCCCGGCCTAGGCAGTTGGCTTTCAGCTCACCCAGCTGTTCATGCTTCCTTTCGGGCTGGTTGATAGATGGGTACTTGTGAACCTGGAGAAGGTAAACTGTGGCAACCCAGATGTCACACCGGCCCTGTGTCCCGGGGCAATGGGCTGTTACCCACCACAGGCTCAAAGGTCAATGCAACGGAGATGAACACCGCGGCCACGCGCTGCTGCAGCGTGTGCCCCAAACTTTACCTACACCCTCATCCACGTATGTCCACTGTCCTTTTACCAGTCATCAACCGGTCGAACTCTTTTCATTCTACCCTTTAACTTTCACAATCCCTCCGGCCTTCCTTTCCTTTAACGCTCCCTTTGCCACTCATTATCCTCCGTGTTTCCTCTCCCTTAAGGGGCTATTACACTGGGCAAAATTTCCGTGGATCTTCAGTCAAACCACGATTTCCGCTAGCGTGGTTCTCATTTGTTTCTTGTTATTGCTGCTGCTGATGATGGTGAGTAATACCGTCGTCCTTTGGTGAAATCTACCATAGCTTTGAAAGATCATGACACGCCAGAAAACCACGGAAATATGAGAACCACGCCATCGGAAATCGTGGTTTGACTGAAGATCCACGGAAAATTTGCCCAGTGTAATAGCTCCTTAAGTCGTCCCTATTGCCCTTCCTCACCCCGCCTCCCTTCCCTCCCCTCACCCTTGCCAGTCACTATTCCTCGTGCATGCTTCCCCTCCATCATCCTCATTGCCCCTTCTCACCCCTCCTCCCTTCTCTCCCCGCGCAGAAACAAGCTCACCTAGACGAGAACAAGCTCCTCGTCATGAGTCACCCCATCTACAGAATCTTCTACGTGTCGCATGACTCCCAGGATCTCAAGATATTTTCGTACATCGCCCGTGACGCTGCCTCCAACGTCTTCAGGTGTAACGTCTTCAAGGCCACCAAGAAGGTAAGTCGCCCTAACACCCTCTTTGTACCCTGCCATGGCGGAGAGGTCTTCAGTCGTCTCCCAACCAAGTGTTTTCTGTGCTGCTTAAGTATGAGTCTCTTAAGTGCTAAGGTATTCTGGGACCTCACCTGAAATGGCGTTGTAGAATGAGAATATAGTAAGACCTTTTTAATTCGTGAATCCTGTGTTTTCCGTGGAGGGTAATTATATTCTCTAAGTGCTATTGTACTCTATGAGCTTAGCTGAATGTCGTTTTACATAAGGTTTAGTCTAATGCATTTGAAACGAGGTCGATGGGGAATAGCTACATTTTTTGGTTCATGTTATGTTTGTGTCGTTTAGTCATAGGATTCTACGATTTGTCCCTTGAGTGTTTTATTTGTCTTAGTTGTTGCAGTGTAATTGTTGTAATATTTCGTGTGGTTTTATTATATTTATTCGAACACATTAAACGGAGAAGCCTGGTATCTATAGGAGGAGTGCTTAGCAGACTTGTTTTTATTTTCATATATTTTTGCCCTTGAGCTGCTTCCTGTGCTGTAAAAAAAATAAATAAATAAATAAATCTGTGACCACAATGATACAAACTTAGTCATGGGCTTGAGGCGACGCTCTCCACACACACACACACAAACGCGCGCGCCACTCTCAAAGAGGTAACCTAAGCGTCCCCGGAGCCTCCCCCGCCCTGGCAAGTCACACAATCCTCCCCTGTCAGCCAGCGATCTCCCGGGGACAGGCGTGTCATAGGCGCCATAAATATATATTGGCAAGACGAGAGAGGCGAACAAGTGAGGCAGTAAGAACGTGATGGGGGCTGTTCTTAGCACACACTCAGAGAAAGGCTCATGTGGCTGTATGTTTCGCTTTACATGTTTACTCCCTAGCTCAGTATCCCTTAACTACTTAATGTATTGTGTTTTTGTGTGTATAACGTGAGGGTGGGGTTTAATTCCCCAGTCCGTTTTTTTATTAATTTTTAGGTACGTTCTGCCTATGGCCTGACTCCGTATCTCTTAGGAACTCAATGTATTACTTATGTTTTCTGTACGTATAACGGGAGGGTCTGGTATAATGTCCTAGTCAATTGTTTTTCTTGGTACTTTATGTTCGTGTAAAAAAAACTGGACTATCTGTCAGAACTAGCGCCTCCCACCCACCCCGGCCCCCTCTCGCTCCCCTTCAAGTGATGTGTCTTCCCTCCCTGCGCTTCCCTTCCTGGCGTCTGGCGCGGCGTGAATAAATTCTGAGGTGGTGGCGAGGGTGTTTTATGCCGACTCCCGTGGCGTCGCTCACCGCGCCAGGTAAAGAAGTGAGGAGTAAATGCGTTTCGTTTGCAAGATAAGTGAAGCTCCATTTGCCGCCATGAGTCGCTTGTGGGAAACCTGACAGCCTGGCGAGCGTGTCATCATATCTCGCGTGTACGTCATCATACCTCGCCGAGCCTGAGAGGAAGCACTTCGGGTTAGGGGAGGAATTTATGCGTTTTGCAGGGGGTGGGGGGTAGTTGGAGGAGGAGGAGGAGGAGGAGGAAGAGAGGTAGAAGAAAAAGAAGAAGGAGAATGAAGAGGAGGAGGAGGAGGAAAAAAGGAGGAAAGAAAAAGAGAAGAGTAAGAAGTAAAGAAGAAGAAAAGGAAGAAGAAGCAGAAGACGATGAAAAAGAAGAGGAGGAGGAGAAGCCCGCGCCCACTCGCCTTGAAACGTCATGAATTATTGAGTGATGGTGTTGAGGCGCTCGCGAAGTGACGTTCTGCACCAAGTATTGTTTCGACACGCAAATCCCGGAGCACAAAAACCCGTCCTCCGCGCTGTTTGCACACACACACACACACACACACACACACACACACACACACACACACACACACACACACACACACGCCAAAACTATTCAGAAATTTAAAGCTTAGAATGATAAACTGAGATTTGGAGACGGGACCCCACGAGTGCTTCCTGTATATCACAACTAAGTAAATACAACTAGGAACATACGTACACACACACTTTCTCTCTCTCTCTCTCTCTCTCTCTCTCTCTCTCTCTCTCTCTCTCTCTCTCATTTAATTCCTTGCCTCGTCGCCTTCAACTGGGCAGGAAAGGCGGGAGGGACGGACGGCGGGAGGTGGGTGGAAAGTGGGCTAAGGGATGCTAAAGAGGAATTTTTAAAGGTGACCTGCCTGCTGCGTCGCCTTCTGTTATGCTGGCGATGGCTGTGTCGTTATCTGGTGGCGGGGGGAGCAGGGGCGGGCCGGGGGAGCAGGGGGGGGCCGGGGGAGAAGTGGCGGGCCGGGGGAGCAGGGGCGGGCCGGGGGAGAAGTGACGGGCCGGGGGAGCAAGGGCGGGCCGGAGGAGCAGGGGAGGGCCGGGGGAGATGTGGCGGGCCGGGGGAGCAGGGGCGGGCCGGGGGAGCAGGGTATTAGGTCCTCCTTTCTTAATTTTTTTGCCATAAATCGACTCTGAAGCCACATAGGGGGGGGGGGGTGATTTGCTAGTTTTTTCTTCCGCGCAAATTTTATACTTCATGGAGGGGAAGGAGGCGTTCATTTATTATTAGATCAGTTACTCAATAATCACGCATCTCATTAGTTGTGAGTTACGGGTTTCTGCTTCGGTAGGGGAATAAACTGTTGGGTTAGTTCATGTTCACGCTTAGGTTTATGTTGTCAGCTTGGGTCAGACTTAAGTGAACAGACTATAGTTACCTGGATCAAGGGCACAAGGGGTAATGTGATGGAGATGAACACCGAGGCCACGCGCAGCTATAACGTATGCCCCCAGCTTACCCGCTCGCCCCCTCCCCATACACACACACACACACACACACACACACACACACACATACACTTATCGTAACATTACTTCTCGCCTTGTGCTGCCACCCTCGCGTCCCTCACACACATATCGTACATAACTTCTCGCCCCCCCCCTCCCCCCCCTCCTACCCCCGCCATCATCGCGTCCCTTCACACGTATCGTAACATTACTCCTCGCCCTGCCCCGTCACCCTCCCGTCACATTTTATATATCTGTTTGCCTAAGTAGTTTATTGGGGCCAGGAAAAGTTACTCAATTAATTAAAAGTATCTGGATGGAGTGATATGCTCGCCCCAGCGCCCCCCTCCTGAGCCTCCCCCTCCACTTGTTACCCCCTCCCCCCTCCCCGTCCCTTCTATATTTCATTCATGGGGGAGTAATCAGGATGGAGTGATAGGATCGCCCTCACCAGTCATCACGGCGCCGCATAACTCCTGGCCCTACCTCGCCCTGCCCCTTGCCCCCGCCACGCCCTGGGAGGAGGGAAGGCACTGATCAAGGCGTCCAGCGTGAGTGCTAAATGGCCCTCGCCCTCACACCTGACGGCCCGCGTGCCACATTAATAATGCTCACCTTTAATTACCTGTTGATGAAGGCGGCCCACCCAGGGACGAGGGACGGGACAGGCAAGGGAGGGGGGGGAGGGGGGGGGGAACGGGGGAGATCGTGTGTGTGTGTGTGTGTGTGTGTGTGTGTGTGTGTGTGTGTGTGTGTGTGTGTGTGTGTGTCGCCGATGAGTGGGAAACAATAGACGAAACTCAATTTATGAATCTTCTTATTATTCTTATCATCATCTTCATCATCAGTATCATTACTATTGTTCTTATTCATCAGTCCACTGG
>NC_066534.1:6337476-6464976 GCF_024679095.1 Eriocheir sinensis | reverse complement strand
CTTATTTGATTTGTATTTTTTCACCTTTTTCCGATACATCACATTTCTTGCCTTCCTCTCCTCCCGATCCATCTTCTTTACCTCTCTCCCGCGCCCTACAGCTTTCCTCCTCCTCTCCTTTTCCCTTCTCCCTTCGCCCTCCTCCTTATCGCTGCCTATCTCCTTGCCTCATCATCCATTTTCTTCAGGTGAACGCGCATCTAAGGGTAATTTAAGGGATTTTTCGCCGTGAGGGAGCGCTGTTGGCAGACGGTTTACCTTTAGGCCGATAGGGAAGATGTATTTATAGGGAGATGCGAGCGTGGGCGAGCGAAGGAAAGAGAAGCAGTATTAAAGAAGGAGAGGCGAGGTACATAAGCACAGTGTATGAACGAGGCTGGGAGGGAAGACAAGGGCTCTGATGAAGGGGGTGTTGAAGCCGTGAGGTGCTTGGCGTGTGCAGAGAAATTATTAAGAGGGGAGGGCGCTGCGCTTATCTGAAGGGGGAGGAAGGAACGCTACTAATTATGGAGGGTGTGTACAGGGGAGAGGAACGACAGCATCAGGCTTTAGGGAATGTTGGAATGCGAGGAGTTTGAAATACACATACGAGAGAATGTTAAGAGAAGGAATAAATTGTTAATGGCAGTACGAGTTGTCGATAGTGTGCGTTGGGGGAAGACAGATGTTGATATTCTTAGACGCCTTCGCTTCTCACATCAGCTATTTCTAAAGGTCAAAAAGGGGATCAATAGGGTTCTAATGAGTATTTCTTTAGGTTCATGCTACAGAAGCAGGGTCAAACTACCACCAGAGACGTTAAACTACCTCTGGAAATGCCCAAAACTCATAGGAAAGCCTTGTCAAATATGTGAACTTGGGCGACGAAATGTTTTAAAAACGACCCATAGGCGTAAGAGATTGAACTGCTCCTGAGAAAAAGCTGAGAAAAAGGATACAGGGCCATATTCTGAAACATTTCGGAGCCTAAATTTGATGAGGCTTTCCCATGGGTAGTTTTATGGGCGTAGGGGTAGTTTGGCAAGGCATCTGTACCGTGAACGTGAGGGAAAAAAACCACTCGTGAGACCTTGATTCATCTCCTTTTCGGCGTCAGGGAATATCTGATGTGAGAGGCAGTTGCGTCGAGAATAGCAACCACAATGTCCCTTTTTTCTCTCCTTTCAATACGTCCCTCCTCATACCTCCTCCTTTTCCCGCTGCCGTCCCTTCTCCTCCCTCACTCCCTGTTTCCTTCCCTTCTTCTCTCTCCTCTTCTTTCCTCCATCCTTTCATCCATTTTTCCTTCTCCGTTTCACTCCCTCCTAAGGCTTCTAAAAATGGAAACTCGTAGCAGAAAGCCAACCAATTTAGCAGCTACGCAAACAAAAAAAAAAATAGAGTAAAGTTTAACGTCACCATTTGAGTACGAAACATCTTGCACGCTACGGAAATGAAGTGATAATGTTGTAGCCCCAAAATTTCACCCATTATACTGATGCAAGTAGATTTATTGACCCATAAGTAAGCTGTATATGGAGCGTCAACGGCGAGGAAGAAGCAAGTTAATATTAAAGAAGGCGAAGTATTGGGGTTGGTCGAGGGAGGCGGCGGAGACGGTAGAGAGGAGTTGCGTAAGTGTGGAGGAGGGGAGAGAGAAGTACAGGTCGCCCTAAATTTGAGCTCACCATTCTCATAAGGGGGAGTAGGGGAGGCAGCGAGGGGAATGGCAGGTTTCAGAGTGTCTTCGTGAAAGGTTTATATTTTATGATCATAGCCCGGGGCCGAGTGATGCCTGCTGATGTACTGATGGGGCGGGGAGGGGAGGGGGAGGCAGGGGAGACGGGCGAAGGTGTGCCGGGCAGGTAATGTGGTCTGGGACAGGTGAGTGAGTAGGAAGGAAGGAAGGATGAAGGGAGGAAAGGAGAGAGGGATGAGGAGATAGAAGGAGGGAGGGAAACAGAGAAGAAAAGTATGAACGGAGAATAGGAAATAGGGAAACAAGGAAAGGAGGGATGAGGGGATAAAAGGAGGGAGAAAAGGAGAGAGGGGAAACAAGTAAAGGAGGGATGAGGGGATAGAAGGAGGGAGGGAAACAGAGAAGAAAAGGATGAACGGAGAATAGGAAATAGGGAAACAAGAAAAGGAGGGATGAGGGGATAGAAAGAGGGAGTGAAACAGAGAAGGAAAAAGTAATGAAAGGATGAAGGAAAGAAAGAGGAGAGAGAAGAAGGGAAGGAAATCAGGGAGTGAAGGAGGAGAAGGGACTGCAGCGGGGAAAGAAGGAGGTATGAGGAGGGAAGTAATGAAAGGAGAGAAAAGGGGACGTAGACACAGTAGAAAGGAGGAAAGAGAAGGGTAATAGCAAAGAAGAGCAATAACGTCAAGGAAAAAAAAATAGGTGTGTGTAGTACATGTTGTATTTATAGGTTGGGGGCCTTGTTACGCAGGCTCTTATCTAACCCAATTACCTGCTGCTCCACCCGTGATCTATCTATCTATCCATCCATCTACCTGTTTGTCATGTTACTTTCTTCTCCCTTCTCTCCTTTTATTATTTTCCTCCTCCTCATCCCTCCTTTTCCCTCATCCTTTCTCCCCTTGTTTCTCTCCCTTCTTTTCTCCCCACATCCCTTCTTCCCTAATCCTCCTTTTCTTTTTTTCTGTCCATTCATCCCTTCTTCCCTGATTCTCCTTCTCTTCCTCTCTCTCGATCTCCTCTCCTATACATCTGTTCACTCTCGCTCGCTCGCTCTGTCTCCATTTCCATATCAGTCTGTGCTTCTTGAGTCCAGACTTTATTTCTCTCTTACCTGACGCCGTCCACTCCCGTTGCGAGGCAGCAGAAAGGGGGGAGGGGGCAACGTCAGGCTCCTCTGTGTGCCAACGGTGCCTCCTCGGGGCGTTGGCACCCTTACTTTCATAGACTCTAGGAAACCTTGGAGGAGGAGGAGGAGGAGGAGGAAAAAGGTGTGTATGATAATTATGATGATAAGGATGATGATGATGTGAAGGAGGAGGAGGAGAATTAGGAGTAGGAGAAGAAGAAGAAGGAAGAGGAGAAGGAGGAGGAAGGTTATTTTCTCAGTTTATTAGACAAGGCTGATCGGCGAGAGAGTAACAAACAGGAGGGCTCGGGAAAGTGTTGTTGCGGAGGGGAAGTAAAGTAGCCTAGGAAGAGGGAGAAGAAACAAGTGGTACCGAACGCCATTGAGGTCCATGAAAGACTAAAAGAGCTAAAAGGGAGGACATATTGTAAGGGAAAGGCAGCCGTGGTGGTGTGAATGTTAACCCGTCCGCTGCGATTGGCACGTATTTGGCTTTCACTGGTCGCCTGGTAACATACACTCCCAGGCCTTTCTCTGCATCTGTGGTGGATAGTGGAGTGCTTTCCATGTTGTATTGGTATGCTGGATATCCCCTCCAAAAATGCATGACTTTACATTTTTCTTCATTTAATTGTAGCAGCCACTTTTTGTTCCATTCCTGTAGCTTGGTGATGTCTTGTTGTAGGAAATCCGAAGACAAGGGGTTAAAAGCTGCCAGACTAAGCGTTACCAAATTATCGTACTCAGCCACTCAGCACATCGTATTTTTCGGTTTTTGACTCACAGCTATAGGAAACAAACACCAACAAGTAACGCTTTTGACGATAACTTCACTTAGAATCGCGTTATCTGTGTGGCTACGAAAGTTTGGGGCCCTGGAACTGATGAATGCGATGTTTTGAGTACGATAATATGGTAACGCTGCTGCCAGTAATCATTGAGAGCACGGCGAGGTAGAGAGGCAGGCTTTGGATGGACGTGATGCTCCTGTTTCCGGTTGGTGGACTTGAGGAAGCTCGTGGCCAGGATCAAAGACAATCAATCATTCAAAGACAATGAAAGCCTGTTTAGATTCTATTTGAGTCACCGCTCGACGTAAATACTTTCGATTTTATTTGCGTTACCGTTCGACGTGATTACTTTCGTTTTCTATTTCATCTCTCCTCGCTCCACCTGCTGACGTCATCTTCTGCGCGCTGGTTGACGCAGAGACCCTATGAGCCGCACGGAGCAGTCGGGCACTCAGTAACTTCCGTGTGAATATAAATTTGTGGCTCCCAGTTTATCATTTCCCGGGGAGTTGAGCGCGTCACGTATGTAGCAAGTCATTCATGATCCGCTGTGGACATAATTAGCCTCTTTCTTCTTTTATTATTATTATTATTATTATTATTATTATTATTATTATTTTTACAACAAAGGAGACAGCACAAGGGCACAAAAAAAGGGAAACAATAAAAAAAGCCCGCCACTCGCTGCTCCTGTAAAGAATCCGAAGAGGTGGCCGAAAGAGCAGTCAGTTACGTGAGAAGAGGTGTCCTGATATCTCCTCTTGAATGAATATTATGAATGAAGTATTTCTAAATTACTTATTCCCTTGACATATTAAGAGGACAGCTTCACACACGCAAAAAAGAGATGTATAAATATTCAGAAGTAAAAATAAATAATGTTTATCTTTGTGAAAGAATATTTTTAGTCATAACAGTGGAAAGGAAGGTCTTTCTTACCGTGGAGACTTCCAAACATTTTCCTATTAATACCTCAGGATGAATGGTTCTTGCCACAAATACACGTTCATGCCTTAAACTTATATTTCCACAATATGCACACCCTCGTTGCCACATATTCATTGCCGTATATTTCCTCCTCCCACTCAGCACCTTGCCCGTCACAACCACACTTTTTTCAGGGGAAGAGAATTCCTACGCAACGCACCATTTAATGTTTATTTTCTTGCTCGTAACCTTGGGTCGCAGTGTGTTGTGTCTCGCGCGAGTATTTCTTAAGTGATTGGATTGTTTCGTGGCGCGTGTGTTTGTTTGGGTGCCCTAATGCCTTGCTTGCCTGTATTCCTGATGTGAGTGACTGTGTCCTCGTCGGTGGCGTGTCCCTGAGGCTGGCGTCTCGTACGTGCCTGTGTCCCTGGCTCTGCTATGTCTTGCTATGTCCTTGGTGTTGGTCTAGTGGTGGGAAGGTGGGTGTGGAGGGAGGGGGGGGGAGCACAGAAGAAAGATGCCACGCTGAGGACTGAATGTCGGCGAGAAGCAAGTGGAATGGCAAGAAGGAGGGGGGGGGGTATCTCATGTGGGGCAGGTGGGGCGCAGTGGCAGGTTTGTGCGGATGGAGGGGCGTGGGCAGGTGGGTGAGGTGGGGCGGTGCGGGTGCCAGGGAGGGTGCTGGTGCTCGGTGGCTCAGTGCCCGTGGCAGTGCGGGCCGTGGTGCTGCTCTGACACGGGTCTCGTTTCTTCCTGTGAATGATTGTGACGCGAGGACTCACGGGTCAGCGGCGGCCACTGACACGCCCGAGGCACTAAGGATCAGCGAGCGGCGGCGGGAAGCGCTCCGGCGGATCAGGAAGGACGGCGGGCGTGCGGCGGCCTGGCCCGAGTGACAGTCGAGCGGACTCCCCGGAGACGTGTTTCGTATAATACTATAATGGTGCTGCGTCAGTGGTGAGAGAAAAAAATAGTGTTGCAGTGCTTTGATGGTGTAAGCAATGTTTTTCGGGGCCTCCGTGTGGTCTTACAAAGCAGCCCCGACGCCGCGAGGACCAGCTGGGAAAAAAAGAGCAAGACGCGGCGGAGCGCTGCCACGGGCGCTGCCACCAGGAGTGTGGGAGGAAAATGTGTCGGCGCCGCTCCTCTACGGAACGTGTGTTAAGTAGGAATGTGTCGTAGTGTTGCGAGGCCTCGCTCAGTGACATCACGCCAGTGAGTATGTTGCTTCATCCTCGCCGCTGCTACAAACTGTGTCTACAAAGCAACGAGGAAATTATGTGAAGATTAACGGACTGACTTTCATCTTTTAGTTAACAATGAAAAAAAATATTTAAGGAGGAGAAAGTCAGTCATCCGAGTTTTTGAGGATTCCACTATCTCTTCGTCAACCGTCATCACCATCACATATCAAAAAACATTTATCCACACCAATTGATGGTCGGGAGGCGCACAGACTTTAAAGATACGATGAACACAAACGTATCTTATACTCTGTCTCACAATTTTCCTCCTCGCCAGCCTCCAGTGTCTTGGTAGTTCATCCCTAAAATTGAATTTCAAACCTTTCACAACCCATCACCAGAGGCAAAACACACACACACACACACACACACACACACACACACACACACACACACACACACACACACACACACACACACACACACACAGGCTTGTTTTCCCCACCACCATCATCATCATCATCTTCGTTTAGCGTTGTGTTTGTCTGTGATGTTCAGGGACGATCTAGTGAGGGGGGAGATGTGCGAGGCACCTTGAGGCAGGATGTAAAGGTTGGTTGAGGAGTTTTGATAGTTTACAAATGCAGACCTTTTTGGATTCAGTATTTAAAAATCCTTGCTTCTTGCCGAACGACCTTGTATTTTTTTCCATGTGTGAGGACGCGTATATCTTGGGTGCAGTATTTCATTTTCGTGTCCTCTCCACCACTCCTGCACCAACAAGTCTGTATGTAGTATTCCATTTTCCTTCCTTTCCCATCCCTATAGCCTGCCCTTCCTTTTTTTAATTTTCCCTTTATATCGCTCCTTTTACAAATTGTCCTACTTTCCTTTTTTTATTTTCCCTTTATATCGCTTCTTTTACAAATTGTCCTTCCTTCCTTTTTTATTTTCCCTCTATATCGCTTCTTTTACAAATTGTCCTTCCTTTTTTATCTTCCCTTTATATCGCTTCTTTTACAAGTTGTCCTACCTTCCTTTTTTTATTTTCCCTTTATATCGCTTCTTTTACAAATTGTCCTACTTTCCTTTTTTTATTTTCCCTTTATATCGCTCCTTTTACAAATTGTCCTACTTTCCTTTTTTTATTTTCCCTTTATATCGCTCCTTTTACAAATTGTCCTACCTTCCTTTTTTATTTTCCCTTTATATCGCTTCTTTTACAAATTGTCCTACCTTCCTTTTTTTATTTTCCCTTT
The DNA here is from genome assembly GCF_024679095.1 of Eriocheir sinensis. Lineage (NCBI taxonomy): Eukaryota > Metazoa > Arthropoda > Malacostraca > Decapoda > Varunidae > Eriocheir > Eriocheir sinensis. Next base: position 6,458,008 of record NC_066534.1, on the reverse strand, counting down.
ATATCGCTTCTTTTACAAGTTGTCCTACCTTTCTTTTTTATTTTCCCTTTATATCGCTTCTCATTTCCTCGCCAGTGATTCCTTTTTACATAACTGATCCACCGAAAGGCTTCTCACCATCCTCAGTGCTCATCTGCTAACATCCTCACTTTATTCCTTTTTTTGTGATGTTTATTCTGACCTCTGCTCCGCCCTCCACCGTACTCCTCCACCTCAATATTCGGCTCGTCTTTTCAGCTTCTCATTTACCATTTATGCATGAAGTTATCTACCAATCCACACAGTCAGCGTCGGAGAAACTGAAAACTGATCCCCTCCACATAGAGAGCGCTTGAGGGCGGTGTGCTTGCATCTCCAGTCGCGGAGGATGTGGTGTGCTTGTGGCGGCGCGGTGAAGGGGAGGGTTGTCTTCCGTGATGATTCTGGTAGTGCGAGTTGAGGAAGTGTGTGTACTTGTTGTTTCGGGGGTATATGTTAGTCTTGAAAAATGGGAAGATGCTTAGGTATACTTTGGGCCGTATTACTAAACATTTCGTCGCCAAAGTTCACATATTTGACAAGGTTTTCGTAGGAGTTGCAAGCATTTCCAGGAGCAGTTTTATGACTTGGTGGTGGTTTGACCCTTCTTCTGTACCGTGAACCTTAAGAAACACTCATTAGAACCCGATTGATCCCAGGAGCAGTTTTATGACTTGGTGGTGGTTTGACCCTTCTTCTGTACCGTGAACCTTAAGAAACACTCATTAGAACCCGATTGATCCTCTCTTTGACCTTTAGAAATAGTTGATGTGAGAAGAGAAAGCGTCTTATAATACCGACCTTTATCTTTTCATTTTGGCCGTATTCCTCGCTGGTGGTGGACGTGAACATTCCTTAAATACGTACATAGCCACTTCATAAATTCATCCCTTTTTCTCATCAGTTTTTCTCATCAGTCATCACTTTTTTTTACCCACACTGGACTCCACTTGCACTTGCACGTCTCCCCTCTTCATCTCCTCTTCTGCACCTTCCAATATTTACATTTTACATTTTTTATATATTTCAGACACTCCATATCCGCCTTCCCATATCTTCCCATCTCTTTGCTAGAGTGTTTAGCCTCCACCAAACTGCCATACACCCCTTCCTTCACCTCCCATCTTCACATATTGTTCTTTACTTTTTTTTCTAAAGCTCCGTATCTTTACATCTCCCATCTGTAGTCTTTAGCCTCAACGGATTCGCCAAACACTTTTTCCCTTCCTCTCCCGCCCTCGCCCAATGCCTCATGTTTCTTTCCATCGCCTCGCTCCCCACAGCGGGCACATCTTCCCTGCCTCCCTTCCCCTCACAACAAACAATCGCCCCTCGTTGTTTCCCTTCCCTTCGGCTTCGGCCTCTCTTCTCCTCGGTACATTTTATTTATCTTAACAAAACCAAGACCTTGGTTAACCACGGCTTTTATCCTTTTCGCTTTGAAATTTGCCGAAATATTTGATATTATCATTTATATATTTAACCCACGTCGTCCTGTTGATTACAAGTCACTATTTTTAGCTTTCCAACGTAAAAGAGTTTCTTGTTTTCACATAATCATGAACGTGTTTTTCTTTCCCTCGCAAAACAGTGTTTCCAAGGTTTCACTTTGTGTTTATTTTCACGCACAACCCCGATCACGCCAGGGCCGGGCAGCGTGCTCGTATGTTGCTTCCCCACCGGCGCGGCGCGGCGCTTGTCACCTGTTGGCTCAGAAAATAAGGATGTCTCGTGCTTTTTTTCTTTTTAATTTCCATGAATTTTTATTTCAGTCTGCTTCACATACTTACTTTCACATTTATCAGCGGCCCAAAGTACTTAGCCTCATTCACTGCGGCAAACATCTCCCCATTCATCGAGCCTCCTCCTCCTCTTGGCTCCACTCTTTACAACAATTACTCTGTTTACATTTCCGAAATCTGCTCAGCACATCCACCCCCCGCCCCAGCAGCCGAGTGGGAGCGAGCCTTTCATTTACAAGCAGCACCTCGCCTATTCCTCGGGCGCTGCTCGCTCCCACACGCCGCCTCTCATTGAAGGAACTTTTTTTCCCCTCCTGCTTTTTGCCTGGACGTCATAATTACTGCTGTTCATGATGGACAGTCAAATTTGTGTTAAGCTACGTCGTTACCAACTCAGCGAGGGGGTAATTAGGTTGGTTAAGTTTTTATCATGGCCTGTTCGTCTAGTTTATATGATTTTTCACTTTTTCATCCATATCTCAAAGTCCATTAACGAAGAAATAGGATACCACGTTATATTTTTCTATACCTTTTACATCCTTAACTAAAAGTTTATTAACGAATAATTAGGACATCCACGTTACTTTTGGACATTTTACATCCTTATTTTAAAATGTATTAACGAAGAAATAGGATATCCATGTTATTTTATTTTTCTAATTCTTTTGCGCTGGGACCAACCAACAAGCCCAATCAAGAAAGCTTACCAGTGCTATAGGCAGAACGTAACAGAAGAAGAGGAAGAAAAAAAAAACTATGCCTTACTCTGCCTTGCCCTTCACTCACCCTGCATCCACTTCCTTTTATCGTGCCCCAGGCCATCGCCGCCCACGACCACTCACTCCCCGCCGCACTCTCAGTCCTCTGCTGCGCCACTCTCCCTTACCGTTCCGTCGCGTACAGTCACTCCACCGTTCGCTATATTCTGCTGTTCGGCTCTACGTTTTTTTGTTTTTGTTTTTCTGTATATATTTGCTTGTCTACCTGCCATTCTTTCTTCCTTCTTTCTCTCCCGCCCTCCTTCCCTCGTCCTTTCTTTCTCTCTTTCTTTATCTCCTTGTTCCATCCTTTCTTTCTCTTTTCCGTCCTCTCTCTCTCTCTCTCTCTCTCTCTCTCTCTCTCTCTCTCTCTCTCTCTCTCTCTCTCTCTCTCTCTCTCTCTCATCTGGACTGACGCCTTTTTCTTATATTATATTCTAATCTAATGTTCTTTTGCGTCATTTGATTACAACACACTAAAAATATGAATAATCTTCCTCCATCCGTTTACATGAAGTAGCTTTGTTGATTTTGCGTTTTTCTCCCTCTAAATATTTCATCGCCTCATCCTTTTGCTCTAGTCATCAAGGGGAAGTAAAGTAGTACATTCTCACACACGCAAATTCATCCCTCTCTCACCCCCCAAAAAAATCTGACCTGAAATTTTGTAATGCGCACATATTTCACATTTTTACACACACACACACACACACACACACACACACACACACACACACACACAGATTCATAACCCCCCCTAAAAAATCGAACTCAAAATTTAATAACTAGTATACATATTTTACGTTTTCACACACACACACACACACACACACACACACACACACACACACACACACACACACACACACACACACACACACACAGCCCCTCACCTAAAAAAAACCTAACCCAATTTTTTCGATCACGTATATACATATTTTACATTATCGCGCCTCCGCTCCCTTTCCTCAGCAGACCATTCATCTTGACAAGCGCCAGGCAGACTCTCGCCATTTACCATTATTCAAAAATTCAGCGAACACCCCCTCTCCCTCCCTCTACCTCATCCTCCCCTTTCCCTCCTCTTCCCTCCCCTCCTCTTTCTCCACCCTGCGTTTTTCTGTTATTTATTTATTTTATTTTTTTCGATATGCTTTTTTTATTCATTTCCTGCCACTTCGAGACGTTATTTACGGTTTCCTTGATTTACTTTTTTAGATCATTCCGTTTTCCTGTTGAGCGATGTTATGGGCATGTCCAAAACAACACCAATAACTACAACAATATAAAAAAAAGATAGACAGACGGACACAGCCATGCACACAGGCAGACAGAGAAAGCAAGACAGACAGGTACACAAAAAAACAGACAAGCACAAAGACCAGCACTATAGCCAGCGACGGACAGACGGCTGGACACACACGCAGATAGACAAACATACACTCACTCTAATAACTGTAAGGGGAGGAGGCAGCGGGCAGAGCAGCAGCCAGGGCGGGCATGTAGAGGGGTGATTACTTAGCGCCGTGTGAGTCCCGCCGTTTATTTACTAACACAACACTATTACCAGGAGGAGGGAGAGGAAGGGGGAGGCCGGAACAGAGGCTCTCCACGTGCTGCATGAGAGGGTTGAAGATGGAGAGATGGAGGTGAAAAGGGTTGGAGGTAGAGGTATCTGAGAAGGTTTGAATAGGGGGTAGCAAGGCAGGAAATGAGAGGGTTGGAGAGGGAAAGATGGAGGTGAAAAGGGTTGGAGGTAGAGGTATCTGAGAAGGTTTGAAGCAAGCAAGGCAGGAAAAATAGGCCTGAAGGGAAAGGTGTGTGGGGGGGGGGTGGGAGGTGGAAAGCAAGGAAATAGGGATATCTGAGAGAGTTGGAGGAGGTGGAAGGGCAGGAGATATATGCTTGAGGGGAAAGATGGTGGTGAAAGAGTAGGGTAAGGGTAAAGGGATATAGGTGAAAAGGGAGAGGTGGGGGTGATTTTAAAAAGGTAGGAGCTTGGGGTATTTGAGAGGGGTTGGGGAGGCTGTTTGGAGGAGGAGGAAGGGGTGGAAACTTGGAAAGGCAGGATACATAGGCTTGAGAGGGAAAGGTAAGAGATGAAAAGACAGGAGGTAGAGTATCTGAGAGGGTTTTGGGAGGTTGAGGGGGCTTGCAGATAAAGATGGGAGGGGGAACGTTGGAAAATGAAATGGTAAGAGAAAGATGTGGTTGATAGGCTTTGGGAAGGGACTGAGAGGGCTTGCAGATAAAGGTGGGAAGGGGGAACGTTGGAAAATGAAATGGTAAGAGAAAGATGTGATTGATAGGCTTTGGGAAGGGACTGAGAGGGCAAGGAGGCTGAGGGAACGTAGGAGTAAGAGGGTAGGAAGTAGGGAGTGGTTGAGAGGGTTGGTGTGGGTGCTAGAAGGGAGATGAAGAGGCAAAATGTACTGACTGGATGGGTTGAGAGAGAAGCAGGAGGTGAGGGAATGGCAGTTTTTGGTATGTTATAGGGGCAAGGAGGCTGAGGGACCATAGGAGTAAGAGAGTAGGAAGTAGGGAGTGGTTGAGAGGGTTGATGTGGGTCCTAGAAGGGGGATGAAGAGGCAAAATGTACTGACTGGATGGGCTAAGAGAGAGGAGCAGGAGGTGAGGGAATGGCAGAAGTTTTGGGTATGTTCTAGGGGCTAGGTGGGGGTAAGGGAGAAGACGGAGTGGAGGCTGGAGTAGTAAGTGGGTATCGTTGGGGGGTTGAGGGGGGGTAGGAGTGTTAGGTATGGGAAGACAAGAGGTGTGTGTGTGTGTGTGTAGGTGAGAGGGTTTTTTGGGGTACTCAGAACAGAGGCACCACTTATACAAGACACACCCGGAACGCGGAACACGAGACACGAGTGCAGCAGAATGTGGCACAGGAACGACCGACTCTCTACTCCGTGTGTACAAAAGGAGTAGTCACGGGGAATGAACGAACAAGAGACGCGGGTATAGTAGAAGGTGGCCCAAGAACAAGGAACTAAACAGCGTCTACCAAAGTAATAAAATAGAATAGGAAAACACGAGACAAGTAAGGTAGATGATGAACAGAACAAGCGCCTAGTTTAATGTCTGGAAAATGAATAAAATAACGAGAATAGAATAACACGAGACAAGGAAGATAAAATAATAAGATAGTAAGATAGGATATGACAAGAACAAGCGACTCCGTGTCTACTGAAAGAAAAAGTAGAAGGTGGCCCAAGAACAAGGAACTAAACAGCGTCTACCAAAGTAATAAAATAGAATAGGAAAACACGAGACAAATAAGGCAGATGATGAACAGAACAAGCGCATAGTTTAATGTATATAGAAAATAAATAAAATAACGAGAGTAGAATAACACGAGACAAGGAAGATAGGATAATAAGATAGTAAGATAGGATATGACAAGAACAAGCGACTCCGTGTCTACTGAAGGGAAAAGTTAGTAGTAAAAAAAAAATCCTCGCTCGATCTTCGCCGCTTTCATGTGTGCCGGTTTGGGTTATGAGCGATTGAGTAAAAATAATCATTGATGCATATGAAGACGGACACTAATAAACCCACCGGAGTTACAGGAGAGTTCCCTCGCTCTTAGACTAACGTTTTGTCTGCAAACACAAGTGAAGGGGGGAGGGAGGGAGGGAGGGGGAGCGTGCGGGAGAAAAGACAAGGGGGCCACTGACCATATTCAATCAATTTCGCCTCTCCCTTCACCTTCCACGTCTCCTCAACCTTCCTTCTCATCCAAACACCACACACACATCTCTACCTTTGCTATGTTCCCGAATTTTTTTGTGCATATATTCGACATCAACTAATTCCACTTTGCCAGCCTTTTCTCAACTTCTTTTTCCGATGCAAATAAAAATAGGTAAATTCCGTAATAAGACATCGTGGCAGTCCGACATGGCTGTTATCAAAAGGAAGGTATCAGGTGCGCGAGGGCAGGGCAGGTGGGACGAGGGAGGAGGGTCGGTCACCTGCACCTGAGAAAACAAGAGCCACAAAAGTTCTGTTCTCCGCGGCTCAGAAGTTCCCTGTGTGCTTCATTACCTCACCGCATGTCAGTGTGTGGGGCGTGTGTGGAGTCCTCTTCGGCGGGAGGGTCGGGACTGAGGCTCACTGTTGGCGTGGGCAAAAAATCAGTCAGGGGAACAGTGTTTTGACTCGCCCTTATTAATAGAGTATTTACACGGAAGTAGTGATGTCTCGAGACGGACGAACGGACTGACTGTGTGTGTGTGTGTGTGTGTGTGTGTGTGTGTGTGTGTGTGTGTGTGTGTGTGTGTGTGTGTGTGTGCTCTGATCTTTCCACTATGATTCTTTCTTTATAATTACTCCTCCGGTGTGTGTGTGTGTGTGTGTGTGTGTGTGTGTGTGTGTGTGCTCTCATCTTCCCACTATGAGTCTTTATAATCACTCACTCCGTCACCTTCCTCTGTGTGTGTGTGTGTGTGTGTGTGTGTGTGTGTGTGTGTGTGTGCTCTCATCTTCCCACTATGAGTCTTTATAATCACTCACTCCGTCACCTTCCTCTGTGTGTGTGTGTGTGTGTGTGTGTGTGTGTGTGTGTGTGTGTGTGTGTGTGTTAGTGCTTTTAATCTCCCCACTATGATTCTTCCCTGATAATCCCTCCGTCACCTTCCTCTTCCCTTCCCCCCCTCCCCCAGCCCTCGCCTCTCTCCCACCCTCTTGATCCTTCTGCGCCTCAGCCTTGTCACCGAGAGTAAACATCCTCCACCACTGCCAAGGCAACACTTATTTCCTATAATTACCCTTGTTTATGGCGTACTCCGAATCATTATGGCTAAATGGACTCCCTCTGGCGGCTGAATCGACAGGGTGAGGTGGGTGGGCGACGGGTGAGACTGATGGGCGCAGTTGGGCGGAGTTTGCCGCGGAAGACAAGGTTCAGTGGGTAGTTACGTAGGTTTCATGGGCGACGGGAAGTGATCGGGGAGGTGGAAAATAGGTCTGCCGTGTTGAAATTGGTATGGATGGCGTACAAACCGGATGGATAGATAGATAGATAGATTGATAGATAGATGAATAGATTGATAAATAGATAGATAAGGAGAGAAAAAATAGGTCTGCCGTGTTGAAACTAGTATGGGTGATGTACAAACGGGATGAATAGATAGGTAGATAAATAGATATATAGATGAATAGATTGATAAATAGATAGATAAGGAGAGAAAAATAGGTCTGCCGTGTTGAAATTAGTATGGGTGATGTACAAACGGGATGGATAGATAGATAGATAGACAGATAGATAGATAAATAGATAGATAAGGAGAGAGAAAAAATAACAAATCTACTATGTTGAAATTACTATGGATGATGTACAAACGAGATAGACAGATAGATAGATAGATAGATAGACATAGATAGTGAGACGAAATAATTGATGTGTGTTTATGATAGCCAAGAATGTTTGTTTCCATTAGTCTCATCTGAATTCATTGTTCATATGCTGTCATGCCATCCTTCCTAATGTTAAACGTGTTGCCCGTGATGAAGACAAGATTGATTTTTGGTAACGAAAATAAAATGGGAGGAAAAAACGCCTGCCCCTCCTGGCGTAAATAAACAAACAAATATAGCCGTATGAGAGATAAGACGAAATGGATGGAGTAGCAAATTTGGGTGATAACGGAAAGGCAAATAGACGAAATGGATATAGTAACAAATTTGGGTGATAACGGAAAGGTAAATAAACATAAAGAAAAAGGGCAAATGAGTGTTGATAAAAAAATATATAGCCGTATGAGAGATAAGATGAAATGGATGGAGTAACAAATTTGGGTGATAACGGAAAGGCAAATAAACATAAAAAAGGGCAAATGAGTGTTGGTAAAAAAAAAAAAACTAGTCGAAAGGTTGTGCGAAATAGTTGGGGCTCAAGAAATAAAAAGTTACGAGACAAAAAAAAAGAAAAAAAAAGAGAATGGCGAGAAAGATGATCCTCCTCCTCCTCCTCCTCCTCCTCCTCCTCCTCCTCCTTTTCTTCCTTGTCTTGAAATGGCGTGAAGGTTAGGGGGAGGGGAAGTGAGAGCAAGGGGAAGAGGAAGACACGATAGGATTTCTTGTTCTTTTCTCCCTTTGTCGCGTCGCCGCCCATCACGCCCACTGAATACCACGCGAGGCTGACAATTAATGGGTTCGAGAGGCGAGGAAGGAGGCGAGGAAAGGAGGATCGGAAATTAAAAGGAGCAGTTCCGCGAAGAGGCTTTTCCGCGCGGGTAAAATTATCATACCCAATCCATCAGTCTTAATGGAAGAGACGGAGGATAATTATTTGTATTACCGAGGAGAGGAAGCGGTGGGTGAGTGCGTGTGAGTGTGTGGGGGAAGGGGGTTAGTGTGTGTGTAGGGGGGGGGGGGGGGTTGAGTGTGTGTTGAAACAATGACGGCTCTCTTCCTTCTGTATATCCTCTTTGCTAAAACTCAAGCTCTTTCAGGAGTGGAGTATCAGCGCCTGTGGTATTAAATTTGATCGTTGTTTTTAGTTGCCTTCAGCTGTCTTCTTGCATGCGAGCAGCGTGTTGTGTGTGTTTCAGGTTTTTGTTTTGCCTTAGGCCGTCAGAAAAATCCCTCTCTGAAATGTTTCTCATGATTTTATTTCTTGTGTCCTCATTTACTCCTGCTACCCACACCTGAGCTCTCCGTCCCGCTAAATATCCGCCGCACTTGCCCTGCGTCCTTTGATGCGGCACCTTTGCTTCTTCCATTGCGAGTTTCTCTGAGCGGGGGAAGATAAGGTGATCGACTCTGTCTTTCATTCCCGTTATATAGAAAGAAGTGAGGAAAGAAAAAGAGGAGAGGCTTCAAGGAGGGGAAGACGTAAGTGGAAGACAAAAAACGATGAAAGAAAGATGATGAAGGTGAAAAGGAGGAAAGGCAACAAAATAGATGAGAAAAATGGAAACGAGACGAAGGTGTGAGCACAGAACGGATGAAAAAGGAAGCCTCAAGGACGCGTAGACACACGAAGGAAAAAACGATGAAAGAATGATAATAAAGGAGAACAGAAGGGAAGACAGCAGATGAGAGGAAAGGAAGCAAGTCGAGGGTGTGAGTACAGAAGGGATGAAAAAGGAAGCCTCGAGGACTCGTAGACACACTAGGAAAAAAATTACCTCAATTTATACCCTAAAACTGTTGCACGCTATTTCTCTCTGGGTTTGGGAAGGAATCTGGTAAAGGAAAAAGAAAAGGATTGAAATTTCCTCATCCCACACCCATTTCCATTACCTCGCCAGATTTTTAAGAGTTTCCATCCTAAGGAGCCTGGAGCCTCATCCTCCCCGACAAAGGAATTCCCAGGAGAGAACATTAAATTTCCGAGCGTTTCAGACCCACCACAGTTTTTCCCCTCTCCTTGTTAGGCGCGTGTCTGGGGAAGCTTTCGGGCAAGGGAACGAACCATTTGTAGCCGGGGAGAACATGTCTGAGGAGAGCTAGAGTCGGGAGGAAAGGAAAAGTGAACCCGTTAAGATAAGATTGTATGTTCTGGGGAAGGGAACATAAATTTAAGAGCAGATGATGGAAGACTGTCTTTTCCTATCCTTCGCTTATACAGTTGTTGATACTGCTTCTAGTTATGTTTGTTGTAGTGAAGGAGGCATGGAGTTAGGAACAGGTAATGGATCATTGTCTTTTCCTATACTTCATTTATACGGATGTTGATAAGTTACACCAGAGTTACATATTATAACCGTGGGTTGCACATCATTGAACACCCCTCAAATTTCTTTCCTTGCTCCATATCATTAGTTCTCTTTATATGTTTTTCCTTTCAACCTCCTCATCCTTTTAACTTTCTCTTATTATTATTTTTTAGAACCTTCTGCGACATCATACCAGACTTTCCTTTTCTTCGATTTGCTTGCCCGAGGAAACGATGTTGCCATATTTCCTTATTAAGGAAAATGTTTCGTGATTTCAATGAAACTTATTTAAAGTTTGGTCCAATGAAAGACTTGGCCCTTTCTCACCGGTGGCACTTTTTTTTATCCGGACACGTCCGTTGAGCGCCCGTTGGGCTGGAACGACTATAATTACCATTGAGGCGTAAGGTTGATACACAGAGTAAATATCTCGCATCCGGCACTCGCATTTAATTTGACGTTTGGGTGCCTCCAATTTTCCAGTTGAAGTATTAAGAATGGGAAACATTCGTCTCGTATCTTTTCTGTTCTTCGCTCTTTTACAACAAGAGAAGGTTGGCCATAAAAAAAAATAACTACAAAACAGACGAAAAACAAATGTTTACTGTAAATCTTTCCATTGCTTTGCTGAAATAAATAAACTGATTAATTAAAAAAAGTTGTGTTCAATTAGTTCTCGCGGTGTCCTGATTCTCTGCTCTTGTATGGTTTCTATTAATAGTTAGGAAAACAAATTAGACCGTTTCAAAACATTTCTTATAGCGCGAAATAAGCCTGACAACCTACAATTCTATGCTTAACAAGTTCCTTGTGCCAGTGGCAGCTACTCTTGGCTACTAAAGCCAGCAGTTCATAGAAATGAAAATAATCTCCAACCTCATGTGTTCACATTGAAATAAAACGTCATTCATTTCCAAGACGGTGACTGCACGCAACTCTGAGCGTCTTTCATCCCGTCGCTTACTCGGGGCGGAGTGATGTCTGAGGGGCGCTGTGCCTCGCCTCTTTGTTTATGTGACGCGTATCGCCGCCTCAATGTGAGCTCTTAATTGGGCCTGAAAGAGGGGCGTTGTTGGCTGCCGTGAAGAAGCTCCGTGTTGTCTACTCATCTTCCAGTAATTGAGGCATTTAGATATTCCTCCTTAGCGAAAGGGAATGGTGGTGGAGGTGGCGGATTAAATTAAATTTTGTCGCAAAGTTTCACGTTGCTAAATTACGTTTGAATTTGAATCTCAGACTTTGTGAAGTAGAGGATAAGTTTGTGCAGTGCGGCTTAAACTGGGCAGCCACAAAACGCGGTTAATTAGGGAGGCAAAGTCTTCATCCAGTTGGTTTGTGAGAGTCTTGCTCCTCGACGCAAACATTCGCGAGATATTTACAAGCTCGCCAACACGACACGACGACTCGGAGGCGCACGGCTGGCACGGCATGCCGCCTCGGCCACTCTTCCTCCTTTATCTCTGTCACTCTCACCCGGATTCTTACTGAACAATGGGAAAACGCCACACCAAGCTTCAGGGAATTGCTCGCCGACTTCTAGGCTACTTGATTACGTCACACAGTACAAGGTTTAGTCTAGATGTCAGATATATTCGGTCCCTTTTACCGATTTTATATTTCCTTTTATATATTATCTTCTTTTACAAACAATCTTTCTAAAAGACACAAGTCCTCGGTCCGCAGTGTCCGGGCCCAGCAAGAGCCACCCCCCTTCATCCCGCAGCCAGTCCCCGGCCAGAGCCTCGGCCTGGCCCGCCTATCTGTTACTGTGACTCTTGACAGAAGTGACGTAAGGCGTGATAGTAGATAATCGTGAACATTGCAGGAAATTTATTTCTAGTACAAAAAATCGCGGAACCTTTGATATTTGACTCAGTTAATGGCAGCTTGTACCCGAGCATCTCTCACGGGGACACACAGAAGTAAACGTGCTTTATGTGTAGCCAGATTGTCTTGTATTATTTTGTTTAATTCTGTTGGTCTTTCCTTATTTAAATCTTCTAAACATTTTTTTTCATTTGACTCGTTTCATTTTGATAATGATAAAAGAGGTATGCTGAAAACAAATATAGTAACCTAGATTAATTAATTATGCTCACAGCTTCGGTCGATAAATAGTCGTGCATGTGGGTGTCTGTGTGGGTGTTGGTGGTGGCTAAACCAATGCATCACAAGGCGCTGCTGAGCAGTGGCCGGGGTGAGTAGTAGCTGTCAAGACTCACAGGATCTAAAGATAGCGTGACTGAGTGACCTGAACCGCCAGACGGTGCAGTGAGGGAGGGAGGGCAGCGCCGCTCCACGTGCACGCGATGGCAGCCCCGCCACTGCACGGCGGCACCAAGGCACACACCGCGGCCATGAGCCCCTTTCCGCCCGCCACGAATCAGACATGTGCATGTAAAGCCCGAGGAGGCAGGTGTGTGTGTGCCTGGGGTTAGGTATCAGACGACAGGTGAGGGTCTGTCCTTGGTGGGCGGGCGGGCGTAAGGCGACACTGAGCTGCGGGGCGCCGCTTCCCCTCTATTGTGCCCCGACGCCGCCCCTTGATGACATACAGTGTGTGGGTAGCGGCCCGCATGCTGCCAACACCTGCCGCGCGCTGCCAAGCCAATTTTTAGCGGAAAGACAATGTCGCCTTCAACTAGTGTCATTCTCGTGGGGACAGATAAATCTTCCTCAGAGATAGTCGATTTGGTTAATTCGTAAAGACATTTTCGGCGCAACAATACTGTGTATGGCATTATCAATTTTACATGGCACTGTTGAGCGTGTGAAAGAGCGACACCTCTTGGCACCGGCTGCTAGCTGGCTGCCCCTGAGAGACGCACGGAGCCCCGGCACCCCATAACCTGCCCGGGGCAACCATCTACCACAACGCCTCAAACCCTTCGCGTGTGTCTCCTCCTCTGTGGCCCTCGACATGCTAACAGTCCCCTGTGAACCCAATACTTCAGTGGTGTTCAACCTTCTCGTTTGTTAGCCTCCCGCTTCTCCCCCCCTCCCTGCCCCCGCCTCCCCCTCGACCCCGCCTCGCCCTTCCCCTCACTGCTCGTCGCCAATATTCTCCGTGCGTCTTACCACCTGAATCAGAATGGCCCTCAATTAGATGTTTATCGGTATATTTATCCCTTTCTGCTTCATAATATAGAGAGCGCTCTATATTAGAAGTGAGCGTAAACACACACACACACACACACACACACACACACACACGTTTACATTCGTTTCTTTTTGTGGACCATTAATTAATAAAGATTAATCATCGTGTTAATTCTTTGAGTGAAAGAGGCAACTCATGTCACCTGTCAATTAGCCGCATGTGACGATGTAATGGAGTTTAACACGGGTTATGTTGGGGTATTACTGAAGAGCAGAGAGACCCAAGATTTTTAGCATTAACAAATGGTAAGATAATTAAGGATGCGTCTGGTCACTGCACCGTGGGTAAAGATACTTGAGCTGAGGGGAGGCTTCAGCGCTCAGTTAAGGTGCATCTTGATTGCGTGGATAAAGGCGTGACAAGGTGAACGTGGAGAGAAATTATAATAAAGGATGACTCTTCTCTTCCGCTGTGCATTATATTATAGCGTGTGTGTGTGTGTGTGTGTGTGTGTGTGTGTGTGTGTGTGTGTGTGTGTGTGTGTGTGTGTGTGTGATCTTGACGTAATGGTTAGGGGAAGAAGGTAAACACAACAAAAGAATGGCCGTAGGTACCCATAAACTGCTGTGACAAAGAGCACCGTCATATACTAACGTAAAGGCATGGAAGCAACACACACGAAGAGGAATTACGTTATTTATGAGTCCACTCGAGGTTATAGCTGTAGACGATGTGAGTGCGGCAACGTTGTCAAGCAGCCGTTGAAAAAAGGGGGTCAGCAGTTAGCAGAAGTATGAACGGTGATCTTTTCAGCAGAGAGAGGTGCATGAACTGGAGAGAAAAAATAAACAAGTATGAACGGTTGTGTATTTAAGTAGCAGGAGTGCGTGAGTAGGATATAAAGATGTGTATGATCGGTGACGTTTCAAAAGCAGGATAATAAATGAGTATGAACAGTGATGTTTATAGAAGCAGAAGAAAGTGAGTAGGAGAAAAAAAATATGAACGGTGATATTTTTAAGCAGGAGGAAGTGGGTAGGGAAAAAATTATGCATGAATGGTGATGTATTAGGTAGGAGAACGTGATTAGGGGAAAATAAGTATGACGGTGATGTTTTAAGCAGGAGGAAGTGAAAGAAAGTAATAGGTAGTAAGGAGGAGGAAGACTATGAACGGTGACGAATTAAAGGAGAAGAAGGAGGTGAAAGAAGGAAGAGAGTAAGTAGGGAATAGCATGAAAATAAGTGAAGTGTCATATTCAAGCAGGAGAAAGTGAACATGTGGTAATCAGGATGGAAGGAACAAGAGCAACGTCATGTTCAAGCAAGGAAGTGAAGAACGGGATGTAGCGAGTAGATAGGAGGGAACATGCAGTATTTATGTACCGCACCCCGCGAAGGCTTGTTATACATCATGGCTACACAAGACACAAGCACTGCCGTGCCCCTCACCGACCGTAAGTGTCCCGGGCAGAAGGTCGCCTTATTAATCCCCGTCTAGCTCGGGCATGACTCACGGCTCCCCGCGCTCGCCTTACTCACCTGCCCCGCCGCCCTCACCTGCCGCCGCCCCTCAGACTGGCGAGGGGCGCAGGTGAGGCGAGGGCCGGGGCGGGAGGGGGATCGTCAGCTTCACCGTGGCTGTAAACTACGACGCATGATGATGGTGTTCACTCGTCTGTTGTGGATTCATTTGTAGATTTTTTTGGGGGGTGGGAGGGCATGTTTTAAGAGGTTGCTTTTGATTTTGATAATTTTTCCTATTCTAGTTTGGGGTGTCTCAACGGGGGTCATATGGCCCCCATGGGGATCATGAGAAATTTTTAGAGGCCACAGAAAAAAAAATGGGGGCTCACGGAGGGCCACAGAACAAAGTTTGGTCCACTTGAATTGCTACTTGCATGATCTTTTTCAATGATGGTTATTCCTTAAACCCCGAGTTAACTGATGGCTAAACAAAATTTATCCATTATAACCAGCCTCATAACACACCACACAATACAAGCGAAAAGTGTTACTCCAGCTTCTTTCCCGTGAATGCGGGAGTGAGGCAGGGCTGTGTCCTTGCCCCATCGTTTTTCAACACTTGTATGGACTGGGTACTGGGCAGAGTTGTGGACCAGAGTCATTGCGGAGCATCCATTGGCAATACCAGGGTCACTGACCTTGTTTTTGCTGATGATGCAGTAATCCTGGCGGAGTCGCTGGAGGGTTTGGTGATGGCTCTCGAAGTACTGCACGAGGAGGTGAAGCCCTTGGGTCTTCAGGTCTCCTGGTCCAAGACCAAGGTACAGGTGTTTGGAGGCTTGCTGGATGACACAGTACAGTCTGTTCATGCGTGTGGCGAGGACGTTGAGATCTCAGAAAGTTTCACGTATCTTTGTAGCGTAGTTCATAATAACGGTGAGTCTGGCCAGGAAGTCTTACGACGGATTGGTCTGGCCCACGGTGTTATGGACTCACTCAACACGAGTATATGGCGTTGTTGATACCTGTGCAGAAGGACAAATATCCGGATCTTCAAGTACCTTGTGCTCCCTGTCTTACTCTATGGTTGTGAGACATGGACACTAAATGGCGACATGGAGAGGCGGATTGATGCCTTTGGTAATAAGTGTCTACGCAGAATCATGGAATATAGCTGGTATGACTTTGTGTCAAACCGGCGACTACTCCGTGAGACTGATTCGACATTATATTACCTGCATAGTCCGTCAGCGCCAACTCCGGCTACACGGGCACGTGGCACGTTTTCCGGAAGCTGATCCTGCTCATCGGGTTGTCTCTGTAAGAGACAATCCTGAGTGGAGGAGACCAAGGGGACGCCCACGGAGTTCGTGGCTCGAGCAAGTCGATAGATCCTGCCGGGAGGTACCCGGGTTGGGAAGGGGGCCTGCATGGAGACTCGCCTGGAGAGATCCCCGGGCTTGGCGTCGTAGGGTGGGCGAGCGCTGGTGTTGTGTTGGTGCAGCATGGGACCTTCCCTTCTCTTGGCACTGTTGGGCGTTGTAAAGTAGGCCCGTGCAGACGCAGATGTACGGAAACACGTGCATGAAGGTTGGTGGTTTTTGTGGTTTCTTCTTACGGTTCACGGGCCGGGTTTGAGGGAACTATTTCGGGCAAGAGGATCAGAAACAAGGGAGGGACGAGATTTATGTTTGTTTACTGCGGTGTTTTCGCAGTCTGACATCGATGAGGTCATTAGTGTATATCTTTCGAAAGAATGGGGGGTTTTTCCCCTATATATCTAATCCCAAACTTCTTAACATTATTCTTTTGTATATCCTTATTATATATAAAAAAAAATTAAATACTAAAATATTGATATATTGGTTTCGAGACTTGCACCTCTACACACACACACACACACACACACACACACACACACACACACACACACACACACACACACACACACACACACACACACACACACACACACACACACATAATATATAATATGTATATTTTCAGCTCTCGAGCTGCTCATCCCTAAATAAACCGTATATTATTATTATTATTATTATTATTATTATTATTATTATTATTATTACACACACACACACACACACACACACACACACACACACACACACACACACACACACACACACACACACACACACATGTATGTGTGTGTGCTGAGTTTAAGCGCTTACGTCCTCGGTGAAGAGTGAAGGCCGTGGTTGCATCCGACGAAGTTGGAAATATTTCCGACATATTATTACGGGTGAGAGAATGAGGAGAAAATGGAGCACCCGGCGTAGCCGCCCCGTGGGCCCAGCTTACCTCCTCTGCCGGTTACCAAGACTACCTGAGGATTTATTTATTTATTTTTTTTATTTTTTTTAAGTTAATGTGATGGAGCCGCGGTCGGATTGCGGCACGAGTGGATGTGTCGTGGCCTGCGTCTTTGATGTCGTCGCCAAGTATAATTAGGGAGTTAAGATTGGTACGACGCAATGCACCTGCGAGATAGCCCGGCGGCCAGGCCTGTGTACACCCTCTGCCTGCATGGGCCCAGCCACCCACGAACTCGGCCAGCGCCGTGGCTCCATGCCGCTCACCTGCTGCCGGAACATTTAGTTTGCTTATTTTCTTACTGACTTAATTTTCCCCGTGATCAATTAATACGCATCATTGGTGCACACAGCCACCATTCAGCTCGTTCTTGGCTTGCGTTGTCTTGTTGAGGCGATGTGTAAAGAAAAACACCGTAAAGGGGATCGTAGAGCGGGATTCCCCAAACCTAACTTATTTAAAATTAAGATAATATCATGTCGTGGACGACAACCCTGGGAAATTAATGTGATTTCCCTTTATTTTAGATTTTCCTTCATTTTAAATTGCTAAATGCATGGAGAATATGTCTCATTAAATGCAGGGACATCAGATTGCACTTTTGGATACAAGGAATTTTTCTGCTTACGTAAACAAAATCTTCGCTATTAATTGCTATATGCAAGCTTAAAATGGATCATATCTACACATGGGAGTGATAATATGAGTAGACACGACCAAAGTATTAGTATGTAGTAGTAAGCGCAGTATCATCCTGCAAGCACATTTCCCTTTGAAGACAATGCACTAGACATAATAGCACCTTTTTGACCAAATGTAAGATTTTTCTTGCTTTGTTTACGAATGTTGCACCTCCGTCCCGCCAGCAAGGCAGACCATAAAGATCTCGAGATGAAATTAGTCTGTCTTACACGTCACGTCGAGGGCCGCTTCATATATCCTCCACGAGGCTTTTGTTAATCGGCAAACCAGGCGATTGTGAAGGTGTGAGGATAACAGTGACTCTGAAGTTGGTGATTATATGCCCTGCGAAAGTGCTTGAGTAGTGAGTATGGTGAGAGAAGTTTGTGGAGTTCTGGCGGCGAAGTGGCATAGGTGATGATGTTGGCGGTGGTGGCCGTGGCAGTGGTGGCGGCGGCGGCGGTAGTGCAGGTAAGAATAGTAGCCTACCTGAGGGGAAAGTGTACCTTCTTACTCACTCAAGGGGCCATAAATAAGGTTAATGCTAATGTTGTTCGGTGTGTGTATCCCAAGACCCCACAGCCAGATAGAGAAACACATTGCGAGAATCTTTTGAAGTCGGCACGGGTAAATAAGCCTTTGTTGTTCTCGGTTACGGCTTTAGCTCTGGAGATGTACACTGTTTCACTTTGATTGGGATGGATGATGCACGCGACACACAAACACGGGTGTCTAGGGAAAACAAGAAGCCAACCAAGAGGGAATAGATAAATATAACCATTGAGCCAGAAGGACGAAGAGGGATAAAAGGGAAAGAGTGGAAGGTACCTAAATTGACGCACTCGGTAAAAGAAGACCAAGAAAGATGAAAAAAGTAAACAAATAAAAAAAAAAAATTAGACCGGCTACGACGAGAAAAGTTTGGGTCAGTAGCAGACTATTCGTAGTTATTTATATTTATTTCTTTGTATATAAATGTAGACGAAATTTTACCACGTAATTTTCTACTAGATTTAGTTAACTGCTTGAAATTATCTAAAGCATCAATTTTTTCTTAAAGTTTTGTAATGGGTGTGTTTAAGACAGTGCAGATATATTGCAAATAAATCGCTCTGAGGTATCATATATCACTCACAGAACATTTGTATTTTCTCAATGTCGTTGAAACAATAAATCTGTTTTTATAATGAAAATATATCCAAGTGAAGACGTTCTCTGAATAAAGGGCAAACAAATGTACGCAGATAGAAGGTGAAGAAGGGGAGACTTTTATCACGGGGAAACATTAGCTTGTCTCCGTATCTGGCCAGCATCTGTAATGTTTTTGGCGGCTTCTGTGTCTGTCAGCGGCAGAAAGACCTGGCCGGCTGCCTCCCTCCTTGTTGATAAGACGCCGAGGTGTGTGTGTGTGTGTGTGTGTGTGTGTGTGTGTGTGTGTGTGTGTGTGTCAGGGGAGAAAGACGAATCGAGAGAGATTTTAAAACAATTCTGTAAAATCCTGACGTTTTGCAGCCACACCACCTTTGCAACACACACACACACACACACACACACACACACACACACACACACACACACAACGTTTTTTTGTCCACGAGTGTGTGCAGATCATTAAGCAGATGAAAACACGGTGTGAGAGAGAGAGAGAGAGAGAGAGAGAGAGAGAGAGAGAGAGAGAGAGAGAGAAAACGAATTGCCGGCGATGAAGAAACTAGGTCCTCCCCCCCATAAAAATAAAGAAGCAGCAAGCCTGTGTACGTGTAAAAGCACAGCCACCTCCGCATAAATGGCGTTAAAAATAAGTTAGAAGGTCTTGCAGGCGTGCGACAACACCCAAGCAGTCAAGTTGTGTGACGAGCTGAGGAGACGCCGGCGGCCTTTTCATTCTTGCTTTAGGAGACGGAAGGAGAATAGGCATGTTAGTCTTCGGGGACTGACTAGCGTTACTTCATCAAGGAAATATAACCGCCTTCATCTCGTAGCCTTAGTCGTTTTGATGTATGAATATGTTGTTTGTTTCTTTGTCACCTTAGCTGTGTCTGTCTGTTCGTCTCTCTCTCTCTCTCTCTCTCTCTCTCTCTCTCTCTCTCTCTCTCTCTCTCTCTCTCTCTCTCTCTCTCTCTCTCTCTCACACACACACACACACACACACACACACACACACATACACCACTACCACCGCCACTAACAACAACAACCACCACCTAACAACTCATAGTAACAGTATATCTCCCATTCACTTTCCGTGGCTACTGTTGCGCCTTTCTTCACTCTCCAACATTTTCTTCCTCTCACCCATCTTTCCACTTCTTTTATCTTTTTTTAGCCCTTCCTCCTTGCCTCCTCCTCCTCTCTCCCTGTTTACAGTCATTTAGGTCCTCACTTCTGTGCCAAAAGAAACAGTTCGTGGCAAAAATACCCTGAAGAGAGACATTTTTACCTTGGATGAAACATTTACTCTTGTGCACACCAAGCCTACGTACGAGGAGAGGCCAGAAGGTGGTGTTGTGGAGAAAGTAAGTGAAGAAAACGTTGTGTAGAGACGGTGATGCACAAGGGGAAGTATGTTGGAACGACGTGGTGGATGTGCTGGTGAGGGTGCTGGTGAGGGTGCTGGCGGGGGCGTGAATGTGATGTTGTGCCATGTATAAACTTGGAGGCATTACGAAAGCGGTAGATCGGGTAGTCTTGTTTAGAGTACACGGGGGCTTTCTGGCAGTGCTTGTTTGCGGGTTGCTGTCTGAGAGAGAGAGAGAGAGAGAGAGAGAGAGAGAGAGAGAGAGAGAGAGTGAGGGGGCAGAGAGATGGGGACCTGGTAGAGGGAGGTCGTGCGGTAGACTTGAGCTGGGGCGCTGAGAATGTGCTGTGCCGGCGCTGCGTTTGACGATGAGAAATGTGGCAGCGAGTTGCGTTAGTGGTACTCCTGACGCAGGTGTTGTGCCGTTCCACCATTTCCTGGCGTTCCACTTTATCCCGCTACACCGGGGCGGAGTTATTGGATTGGAGGACGACGGAACCCTTGCAGTATCTTTCCCCTATTCGCTTCCTGATCCTGACTCTCTCTCTCTCTCTCTCTCTCTCTCTCTCTCTCTCTCTCTCTCTCTCTCTCTCTCTCTCTCTCTCTCTCTCTCTCTCTCTCTCTCTCTCTCTCTCTTCCCATTTTTACATTTTGCCTAAAGTTTAGTGTGTATGTATGTGTGTGTGTATGTGTGTGTGTGTGTGTGTGTGTGTGTGTGTGTGTGTGTGTGTGTTAGCGCGCGATAGCAACGCTGATTTGAAGTCGGGAGGAAAATAGATGATCATTATGAGAGAGAGAGAGAGAGAGAGAGAGAGAGAGAGAGAGAGAGAGAGAGAGAGAGAGAGAGTGTGTACTGGGTAAAGAGAAGACCTCCTACTCTATTTAGAAACACGGCTATTTCTCAGGTTTTTATATTGTGTCATGACGTCAATCCTTCCTTCCCTCTGATTGGTCTACCATTGTAGGTACAGAGATGCCCAGGGCGAGGTCACTCCTTGAGGGTTTGTTTTGGGTGACTTGACCGACGCGGTCAAGTCACCCAAAACAACAAGCCATCGGGGAGTTCGGAGCTAATATATTTAAGCCTACCGAGGACATGAACGTTTCGGGTGCTGGTGAAGTGTGGGAGCTGTGAGGCTTTCGTGTCTCGATTTTTTAACTTTTTTCAAAGAGGTGCACGAGGAAGTCACTCATTCGGAGGTATAGGTGTTTGTACGGTTCGTCGAGGAACAACCGACATTCAAAAATACTGAGGCACACCTGCTGGTCTCGTGCGTGGTGTGTCAGTGTAGGTCATGCATGGAAGCACCTCGCATTGCAAAAAGTTGAAAAGGGGCGTTTATGTATCTGTAATATTGGTTATAAGTATTATCATTATTATCATACCATTATGCTTACGTTAACTCATTCTGAAAATCAAACGTGTTGTGTGTGTGTGTGTGTGTGTGTGTGTGTGTGTGTGTGTATGCTCGTGTGTATGTTTGTCTACAGATACACCGCCACAAACCTACACGAACCGACTTTAGCGTTCCTTGCTGGTTAAATTTATAGTGGTATTAGTGTATAAGGGGGCGCCTCCCCCTCTTGGCGGGGACCCAGCAGCGGCCCCTCACCCTACACATACTGTCCGTGTGCGTGTCTCCCTGCCTGCCTGCCTGTCTGTCTGTGTTTCGGTGGGATGGTGTGTTTTACTGGCTGACTGACTGACTGCTGTACTCTTATCACTACTCATTTAAAAACAAACGAAATCTTATAGTAAAAATGATCACAAAATTTTCATATTTATTACAGTGGGTAGTGGAGCTATCAAGAATTATGCGGATTCTTTCACATTCATCGTAGCTTGTGTCAGTTTATTCCCTTACACCTGCTTCCCACTTTTCCCTCCCTCTTTGCCTGACTCCCACTTTTCCCACTGTTTCACACACTCACCTGTCCCACTCACCCTTCCTTTGCCTCCGCCGCCACCTGTCTCGACACACATCTTGGCAGGAAGAGGCTCCCCTGCGGCATGGTGTTGGGGGAGGAGTGGTGCTCAAACGGAAAGCTAGGGGGATAACCAAGGGCATGAGACAGACGCTGCATATATAGAAGAAACTGAAACTGAAAATCTGTTGCATTTGAAAAGCAAGAGACCAATAGTGAGGTGGACATCAACAAGTTTATGGGAGTAACGGATGGAGGCGGACTAAATGGGAAGGAGAGGAAGAGCAAGGGGGAGGGGGTAGGGGGGGGGGGTTGTTCTCACTTGGCAAGCGTCCTCGCCTCTCCGGGAAACAATTGGCATCGAGTGCGGTCCCAGAGTTGTACACACCTTGCGGCGACTCCCTTCCCCCCTCACACTATTTTTTCCCGTGCCCTCATGTATTTGTTTGTCTTTAGTGGCGTCCCTTAATTAAGGTCGTGGGCATATACTTTGTATTTTTCTCCATGTATTTATTTCGTTTATATAATAACTCAGTGTATTTACTGTTGTATTTGGTAAATAACGAAGGGCTACGTTGGGCTGATTTACCTGAGTGCAGTTGTGAATGTCTGGTGAGGTGAATTTACTTAACTGATACTGAGTGACGCCAACCATCCGTCTCCATAGTTTATGACTTGTTTACAGGAAGTGTCACAGGCACAAGTTACCCAAAAATGACGCTTGCGAGGCACTCGTGGAGTGTTTACTATCGTCCGTCCAAACAAAATAACACACGCGAGTGTTGCCATGAGGTCTGCCTCCACAACTTGACGTCACCATGAGTTCTGTGTAGCCCCCTGTTGTCTAGGGTGTCTCGAAAAGACGAAAAAATAGTACCGCTGAGTTGTGGAGATGTAGCCAAAAAACATATACTTTGAAAATTAAACATGAAGACACAGGTAAGAGAGCATATGATACAAGACTCTATACCCCGATAAATCATTGAGTAATAACAAAGGGCAGAGAGAAAAGTGTGTTGAAATTGTCTCTTGCTTGCTGTGATGAGAAGAATCAATTAGAGTGGAAGATGGTGGAGGTAACCTGTGAGCTAAAGTGGGCAATGGGTGAACGGTTTTGTGGCCCATGACTGTGAAACTCATGACTATCAGCGGCCATAGGACACATCAGCTCGTGCCGCGTCAGAAGTTCGCCCCCAGGCGACATGCTTAAGCACCCAGGGGGAACAGACGCCACGATGTGCGTCCCAGATGATCGTCCACGCAAGAAATTGTCTTTCCGTGAGCCTGAGGTTGTCACCTCTACCAGGAACGGTCGCCAGCCTCCCGTTCTCCACCTCCCTCCCGATGGTACAACTCTCCCTGCCCATTCCGTCCTTCATCATCCGTCGCATGATCAATCGGGCCAGCACCACCATCCTGGCCACCACCACCCCTCCCACCACCACCCACACGCGTCAAGACAGAGCCTTGGCCGCCCTCACAGTATAGCTGGCATCGTGGGTTTGGGTGGCTTCAGTGCCTTGGGCGGCGTGCCGGGAGTCACTAACATGACTTCCATCGTAGTCTCCCAAGGAGTTACCTCATCTGGAAGCGTGTCCGGCGTAACTTCGATGCTGGGCAATCCGGGTCTTCTCTCTCACCCAGGCATTTTGGCGGGGCGACCAACACCTATATTAACTCCACCCACCAGTCCCACCCACGCAGCCAGCAGCCAGCTTCCCTCAGCACTACGCCAGGGACCCAACAGCCAGCAGTCAGCCCCTAGCAGTAAGATAGCGCCCACTCAGACCCCCACATCTTTGGCAAAGGCGGGTCCATCTCAAGGACCTCAGTCGATCTCTAAAGGTGCCGCCAGCCAGGCGCCCTCACCAGCGATGAAGCTGTCTTCTGCTCATCAGCCTACCTCACCTACCATAAAATCGTCCGCCAACCCACTAGCTGTATCTTCGGCTAAAACACATGTCAGCCAGCCATCTCACCATCACGGGAGAGCCGCGTCTCTTCAACCCAGCTCAGGAAAGTCTCTGCCCCCAAGCGGTAGCAAGGGTGCAGGCAGCACGAAGCCGACTAAACCCGCATCACGCAACAGTTCTCTCAAAAAGCAAAGGTCGTCTCCAGTCCAGCAAGCTGTAACTTTCCTCACCGAACACGGGATAGTTAATGGCCGTCCCAGAGGCAACTACAACACCACTGCTGGTGCCATTAGTCTTGAGGATATTGATTTAGAGGTGAGGCTTATGGTAACAAGTCATATCACGACCAGTGTTGTTTTGACGGAAACATATGTATGTTGTGCTTTTGTGGTGCTCGAAGATTTTTTTTCTTTTCTTCAGGCAAAGTAATGGAAAGCGACGTGAAGGTCTGTTATATAAACCAGTTAATTAAACTGTGTGATCGTAGACAGTAGCATACTTAAGTCAAGGATAACCATAAGCATAATAGTGATGAGTAAAGCCATTTCCTCGTGTAAGGTGTTCTCGGTGTTCATGATTTAGTCTGCGGCCATCCCGGTACAGTATTTGTAGTCAGCTTTGTGTGTGCGTAGAGGGAATCAAATGAATGTAGAATGATGTATCTAGGAAGCATCCCAGCTGCCAGTGGCGGCGAAAGTTTCAGCTGGAGGACAGGCATCTGCTGCAGGCGTGGCGAGCTCAGTTGAGCAAGACAGCTTGGTTCGCGCGGTACACATTATTGCACGTCGCAGCCCGACACGAGTAACTAATATATTTACGTTTTCATCATCAGAGTCAAGCAATGCGAGTCGTAAGGACGGTAGGACAAGCGTTCGAGGTGTGCCACAAGATTTCTGTGAAGGACACCCCACAGTCTCAGGACTCTGCCGAAGATGAAACCAGCGAACAAGGTTCAGAGGCATCCACAGAAAAGTTGAAGAAAGGTATTTACATTTATTTACCTTGTAACATTCTATTCTTTTAATTAGCCTCTAGGCATAATATTGATTTGTTATTTACTTTATTGTAATACTATAATACTAAAATAGCATTTTGCTAAAGTTTAGAACGTAATTTAATACAGAAGTAGCCATGCATACAGCAGATCAGAGGTAATGAGAGTGTAATGGTGTTATATTGGATAACTTTTGACAAGTGGTTTTCTTTTGTGAACATTATCAACAAAAATGAAAACTGCTCACTTGCATTATCAAAATTATGTAATTTTTCAAATTTAAATACAATAATCTGTCTTATGGAATAAGGAAACCTAATACCCTCCCTTCTAAAAATGCAGTGTATTCGCTGTGAAACAATCATATGCAAACTTATTCCCTTACTTAGTACCTCTACGTCTGTTAGTGCATATAGGGAAGCATTTCAGAAAATTATTTTCATTAAGTAAGAGCTTCATACACCTGTAAATATAATTGAATAGTTAAAGGATCAGCATTCATGTCTCTTATAAAAGTACGAGCTGGATTTTCAATAATTTTGGGATCCAAGATGTGTGTGTGTGTGTGTGTATATACATGCATGTATATCAAACATTTTTTTAAATATTTTTTTCAAACTTATAGGTGCAGAAAATATAAACACAGCTATAGGTTTTAATGGCAGGATCAGCTTCTTGTGTACAGTTACACCCACATTGTATGCCCTAAATCCACAGCAGTAATCTTGTACAGTATTATAGTGTATAAATTAGCTTCCGTGTTTTCAGACTTACTGGACACGGAGAGTACCCAGGAGGACCTAGTCACCCTCACCCCTTCAGACTCTGTCAATGAAGACTCTGTGGAGCACTTGCTGCAGCGGCCCAATAAACTGGAGCCCCTGGCGCCTCCTGTTGGCTCCGACATTTTCCTAAAGGTATCTAACACACCCACACCCACACCCACATTTTCTCTCTCTCTCTCTCTCTCTCTCTCTCTCTCTCTCTCTCTTTGAGGTCCACTTTCTTGTTACATAACGTAGCAGTTACTTGATATTTTTATACAACCTTCTACAGTGTAGGAACAAAAATATCATTGGGATTTCCTTGATAAAGGGACCTCTTACCAAGGATCCTTGCTTTTTGGTAACATTTCTGATACTACTTAGTTACGATTAGCCACTAACTGCCCTAAAAATGGTTTTAAAAAGTTCAACATGGCTACTTTAGTGTTAGTAAAAACTTATAGAAGTTTAAAAATCAGATGGTACACTTTGTCTTAATTAATACAGATCACCCTAGGAATAAGACATTTTCAAATGTCACCCATCACCTATTTTCTTATCCACGTTCCCACTCACAATAATTTCTTTAACCATTGTAGATCTTTTGTAGGTTCTGCCACAGAAGTAAATACTTGAAGGTGACACCAAGCAGATTTTATCTGCATATCTTTCTGCCATATTGCTTCAAAAAAGTGAGATTTTCTGTGAATCTTGCTAAAATTGAGGAGGTTTTGGAGATCAAGCAGGTGGAGGTGGTAGTGGAGGAGGAGGAGGTTCTGGGGGTTGTAAACATACTGGTGGTAGTTGAGGAGGAAGTTGTTGGGGTTGAGGAGTGTGGAGGTGGTGGTGGTTCAGGAAGTTGTATAGGTCAGAGAGTTGTGTTGGCTGAGAACCAAGTGTTGTTTTTTGAAAAGGAGGCTCTGGGGGTTAAGGTGAAAGCTGTGGAAGTTAAAGAGAGGGAAGGGTTTTTTTATTTTTTATTTATTTATTTATTTATTTATTTATTATTATTTTTTTTTTTTAAGGTTTGGCTCATTTCTTGATGGGGCTTGCTGGTCATCCCCAGCCTGTAATGATGCAGGCTAGTGTTTTATAGTAGTGTCATCTTACTTGGCTCATGTTGCCCCCTGGAGCTCATCTTTGATTCTCTTTAGAGAGTTTATCTAGAGTCCAGGTTAATAGGTGGTTTTCAGAACAGCATGTGGATAGTCGTAAGCTACTTGGTGATGACTGAAAATTGTCATCTTGTGGGACTGGAACCCAAACCCTCCAGGACACTGCACCTTTATGGTGATCACTTAGCTACCAGGAGTAGGTGGAGGTAGAGGAGGAGGAGGTTGTGAAAATCAAATATAAATTTTTGGAAGTTTTGATTGCTGAGGAATAAGTGATGGAGGTCAAGGAGGTTGTAGGGTTGAGGGTAAGGTAATAAAGGTGGTGGATGGAGAGGTTGTGGGAGTCAAGAAGGAAATTGGAGGGTTGAGATGGAGGAGGCTCTAATGGTAGAGGAGAATCTTGTTGTCAAGAAGGAGAGTGTGAGGGTTGAGCGGTTTTTGGAGATCAAGGAGAAGGATTTGTAGGTCGAGTAGCAGCTTGTGGGAGTTAGAGATGTTTTTGGTCAAGGATGTTGTGGAGGTTGAAAGGGAAATTCTAGAATTCGAGCAGGTGGTTATGAGGGTCTTGGAGATGGTGATGGTTGAGAAGAAAGTTATGTAGGTAATGTGTCAGAAGCAAGATGATAAAAAAAAGCATCTTTTTGTCATTATGTGGAGTCTAAGTATTTACCTCAAGGTGCTCTACATTAGTCTTATCATATTTTATTTTTCATTTTTTATTTGGTTCAAGGCTTTTGTTTTGAGACAATTGACTTACAGTTTCACCATCCCACAGGGTGCTGGGGAGACATACACATCTCCCCTCAGTGAACCTTTGCCATCAGGTGACACATTACCAATGGCAGGCACTCCACTCTCAGTGCACCATGAGCTACAGCTGCTGAGAGAACAGTTGGAACAACAGCAACAACAGACCCAGGCAGCAGTGTCTCAGGTTCATTTACTGAGGGACCAGCTGGCAGCTGAAACTGCAGCCAGGCTAGAAGCCCAGGTTGGTGATAAATTTATTTATTTATTTCTTAATTTTTTAAATGTTTCAGCCTATGGCACCAGTAGACTTTCTTGGTGGGGCCTGATGGTTGGCCCCAGCCCATCATGGTGCAGGCAAGTGTTTATAGTGGTGCCATCTTGCTTGACTCATGCTGCCCCCAGAGCTCATCTTTGATCCTTTCTTTTAGGGAGAGAATCTATGTTCAGTCTAAAAGATGACTTTTTTTTTAAAGAGGAGTGATGCTTGACCCTAGATATTGGTGGTGTGGGAGGATGTTTATATGTAATGGTGCCATTATGTATCTTCTTGCACATCCCATGCTGCCACTGGTGCTCTTCATGACTGAATCACTTTTAGTCGATACTATCAACTTTTACAAAGAGCATGTGGCCAAACCAGGGTCCACCCAGATACCTTCTTAGTTGTACTTACATGTCTTTCTGTGGTTGTTTCCTTGTGTACTTGTGCAATGGACATCAAAGTAACTTATTTTGGGGAGGACCTCTTCCTTGCAACACCTGTCCACCATGTCAATGCACTGATTGCTCAGCCACCACTATCTCATATATATTTGTACAGGCATGATTCCAAGCCATCATTTTAGTTCATTGGGGCACCTTCAAAACATTTTATCGAAAATTTTGTTGCCAAGTCTTTATGCTTACAAACATGCCATTCCTCACATTTTCAACACCAAGTCCAGTTTAGGGCATTGTCTGATTGAAACGTTGGTCCCTATATAAAAAAAAAAATGTCAATCAGGCTGGCTGCCTGAATATAGTGCAAAACTTGGATCTGGGAGCATGATCAAATGACTGTAAAGCATCTCAAAAGCAATCATCCCAAAGCAGACATTTTGACATCAAGGCATCCATGTGTGTTTCCAAGCATAGCAATGTGTGTGGAGATTTGTTCTAGCTTGGTGCTCCATGATGTACTTGTGAATTGCTGTTGCTCATTTGCATTGAATTCTTTGTAACTAACTTTGGTAAAAGAAGAGGCTTCTCATGCATGCCTTGTCATTTCTCCACTTACCCTTTTTTTGTAAAGCTTACATGTTAATGCCTTGATGTATGAACATCTTGCTCTAGGATGGTCACTTTTGAGGTGCTTCACAACAATTTTATTGGAATTGAAATTACATTCTAGACACATTTCTAGATTTCAGTTTGAATTTGACATAGATTGTTGTGTTCATCAAATATGCTTTAAACTTAGCCTAATGAAATTTTGAAGCAGGGCAATCAATATTTAAGAAAAAAGAAGTGTTGCAGTTACTTGCACATATAATACTCTTAAATAAAGCACAGTATTATAAGGTATTGATTTACTACACTTTTATGAACAAAATATTATTGTAAGTTATTTAAATGTCATTTGACATCATCCATTTCACATTGATTGATTGGGGCATGCAGTCATGGTGCTGTAACATCAGCGGTTCATTCTAGTGAAACAACTCAACTAGACTCAAAGTATTAACATAAGGCAGCAGACCAGCCAATTAGTAACCTACTGAACCAGTATGGTATCCCAGCTTCACTAGTTTTTTAAAGTTCAATAACTCTCAATATGTAGTGAGACAACTTTGCACTAGTGGCACTGCCATCATCTTACATTGCTATAAGGTTAGTTAAAGGTCTAATTAGACTTAAGTGACAACAGCATCAGTTACTCAGCTATAAAATTTGGTTGGGTGGGACCCACTCAGGAAGTCCCCCGGCCATAGCACTGCCAAATCTTATTTAATGTATACAGAATATTTGATACAGTTTGAAATAGTGTGTAGCTGACATATGAGCAAAAAAGAGAGTGATTGATGAATTTGGGGTGATGTGGCAAGGCTGTGAAGAGGTTCGGGCCAACCAAACGGACTTCATATTTGTGTTGGACTATAGTGTTGGACACATCTTTTCCCATTTTTGTTATACTCTGATTAAAAGTGTTTCAATTTCAAAGCTGACATTTTTAAAATTATGGAGCAGTTTATGTGTTTGAAAACTATGATTGGGGAGAAAGAAATATTCTGGGTAAATAACAGTATTAGAAAAAACACTGAAACTGTGACAGCTATCAAGAAAAGCGAAAAGAAAATCAAACACAAAGAAAATAAATATATATTTTTATGTTAAATCTTGTTTTAGGGAAACTCTGGTGGTATTTTTTATACTAGTATATATCTTTCAATAGATTACTGAAAGGTTTCCAAGTTACATAGACTCACCCTTCTACTTCACTTCCAGGCTCGGACTCATCAGCTGCTGGTTCACAACAAGGAGCTCTTGGAGCACATCCAAGCACTAGTGTTGCAGGTTCGGGAGTTAGAGTTGAAGATGGCAGGGAGTGGCAATGTCATGCCAACCCTGCAGCTTCTCCCTTCACCTCCCGAGATTAAGTCTCAGGTCAGTTTAGAAATTTAATAGGAAATGTAGTGAAGTCATTACTCACCACTCACACAGAAAAGTACTTTTGAATTTGCAATTCATTTTTTATATGCTTGAATTTTCCTTTTTTTTCTAATTGTATACCAGATTGCAACAGAAGTCCATGCTTTTGGTTAGTTTTAAATATTAAGTGGGTTGTTGAGTCATCTGGTTTTAATTTAAAATATTAACTAATGCTTTGCTTTCTACACTGACAATTCTTTCAGTTCAGCACCACACAACTATAGTGGTCCATGCAGTATGAGCATTTCAATGTTCACAAAGCATTTTTCTTTATTGATGAGGGAGAAATAAGAAAAAATAAAGGAATAGGGGCTACATAAATAGATATTGGCCTCACTGGTATTGTATACAATCCAGTAACAAACTTCAATTAGGTTTCCAGAATTGGTAGTCCGATTTCTCAGTACACTTTTGTAGTTACATAACTGGTTCATTTAAACATGTCAGTGAAAAGTAATTGCCATGTTTCTTTCAAAGCAGCCAAAGGTAACAAAAATTCTCTTGTTTTGGGATGAAACTTGAATGCAAGAGAGAGATCACAATGTTTAAAAGATTAAAGAAATTCCATCTAGAGAGGGCACTGGTTGTCACAGAATAAATAAATGTGTGACTGACTGAAAATCATACAATGAAAGGTTTGAAGGTTGCTGTCATATAGATTAGTTCAACTGAGTTTAATTGCAGAATAAAAGTTGAACTAACTGTCATTCTTCAGGACGTACATATTGAATGTGAAAAACACAACCCGTAAGAATACTAAAATAGAATAGAAGCCTTGAACTGTTTTGTTAAGTGCTATGAATACTTACATCACTTCAAAAAGTAATAGTGGTAATAGTAATTGATGACCAAGTAATAATTATAGATGACAACTAGAGTAATTATAATAGTAATATAATAAACAAAAAGTTGAAGTAATATCAATAGAAACGGTAATAGACTCCATCTCTGGTTTCTATATTTAAAAATGAAGAAGCCTCTTTACAAAGCTGCACAATTTTCTCAGTTACTTTGTTTCACAATTTATTAAACTTCATCCACACTCAGGATTGCAATTGTTTTCATCATAAATTTTGTAGTTCCCCAAATTCATTACTGAATAACAAATTTTTTTTTTTTTGCTTCATTAGAGTTAAAAGTCCGGTATGTAAGTTTTGAATAAGTGTCCGTTCATATTTTATTGATTCTTGCATTCAGAATCAGTATGATATTCCGACAGCATAAGAAGGTATACCAGTAGGAAAATGGTTGAATGAATAAAATCCAGCTACATAGGGCCAAGTAGGGCACAGTAGGAGATTAAAAGAAATTGCATGCTCATAACATTTCATAGAATATAGTTAAATCAGTAAAGAAATGTACTTCCTTCTCAAGTAAAACATGTTTAGATCCCCTCAAAATAGATATTACTCATACATCTGGCCATTAACTTTCTTCCTGAGACTTAATATTTCCACCTTTCCTCCTTCCATAGACGAGTCCTTTAATAGAGATAAAGCTTTCCTGAAGACTGTATTCCTCTCGTAGTTTCTATCCCAGTAGCCTTGATGAGCACTAGACCAGTGGTAATTGCAAGTAATTACTAAAATTTTACTTTGAAAAGAAAATTCTTTTTAATCTCCCACCCAATGTCTCCATTTCTGATATATTTATATATATATGGAATTACACCAGGACATTGAACACTTTTTGATATCGATGAAGATTTTATTTTTGATAAGGTATAGATTCCATGATGATAATCAGCTTATATGTTACTGCTTGGGCACTGCTTGCATGACACACACACACACACACACACACACACACACACACACACGGCCCGGTAGCTCAGGGGTAGAGCGTTTGGCTCACAACCAGAAGGACCGGGGTTCGATTCCCCGGCCAGGTGAAGATAAGTTGGGTTTATCTTCTTTCACGTGTAGCCCCTGTTCACCTAGCAGTGAGTAGGTATGCGACGCCAGGCAGGGAGTTGTGACCTCGTTGTCGCGGTGTGTTGTGTGTGAGTGGTCTCAGCCCTACCCAAAGATCGGTACTACAAGCTCTGTGCTCTTCCGTAGGGGAACGGCTGTCTGTCTCGAGAGAGACCTGCAGCAGACCAAGAGGTGAATTACACACACACACACACACACACACACACACACACACACACACACACACACACTCCGGTAGCTCAGTTGGTAGAGCGCTGCGTTGCAAGGCTTCACGGCCAAACAGGCGGCGGTTCGAGCCCCACTCAGGCTGGATTCTTTCCGTTAACTGGGAGTGGTTACTGTCCCCCCTTAAGCAAGGGGGATGGGGTGTGTGGTGTGTGAGGTCCTGGCAGTACCCAGAGATCGACGATAATGAGCATTTTCGCACGTTGGGAGGGTACCTGCTGGCGAAAGCGAGTCCAACTCATGATCAGGCCATGGTGAATTACACACACACACCAGTATATTTGGTATTTGAAAACATTTAAAATCCAGAGTAAATGGAAATTAAAACATTTTTTACAAAGAGATGAGAAATTGAAAAAAAAAATAAAATAAAATAAAATTTATTTTTATTTCATACAACTTCATGGAAAAGTAGTGCAATACAGAAGGGACTCTGCTCCTTGGTTAAGTATCCAGTGCACTTAGCTGGCAAACCTATCACATGACAAGAATGATTCATGACATTAGGTCCATTTTCAAAGTACCAAATCAGATGAAACTCAATACTCATTATACAGTACCCTCTCGAGTTTCGCGCTATCCGAGTTTCGCGATCCTCGAGTTTAGCGCTCAGTCCTAAATTCTTACCATCACGACTTTTGTGCATTACCGCCACGAGTTTCGCGGTGCTTTGACACTGCTTTGACACGTCCGGGTCACATTTACCTACCATCGGCGTCATGCGTGCTGCCTTAAAAGGCAGTGTCCAACCATTGGGGCTATGGGCAACCGCGGTTGCCCGTATGCCCAACCAGGAGCGAGTTGTTGGTTGTCCGTATGAATGGAAAACGGTTGTGAGTACGAGCGTGGGTATGTAGGTACCGAACGGCTGCATGTAAACAAACAGACGACGGCAGTGGCTGAGGAGTAAGGAGCAGTGGAAGATGGCCCACCAAGAGACTCGTAAAATGGACTGGCAGAGCTGCTTTGCTCATTACTTGATTAACAAGATAAGAGAACACCCCTTGCTGGGGAACCACAGTCCAAAAAACTTTTTTGTAGATCTCCTGGTGTTTTCCTCTTCTTCTTCTTTTGACCTGTGGTCATGGCAGCGACAGTGAACAGTAACAATGGAAAATAGCAAAAGGGCATAGAAAACCAAAATCAGGGAAAGAAAAGAAAAGAAAAACACCTAAGTTCAGGGTGAAGTGTATAAGTGCACACTGTGAAGTAAATAAGGGCCGCTTTCACAGTCACTGTTTGTTTTGATTGTTACCAATGGCGGCGATCGACGCTATAGTTTTCCACGTGAAATTAGCCTATGGGGTAGTGGTGGCTGCAGAGAAAGCAACAGGTGTTGAGTGTGTGGTAAGGTGCGGGGTGAGGCTAACCCCGCAGCCGCCACGAGGTGCCGTTGTAAAGGCAATACCTCCGACACCATCACATCACATCACTACCCATCGGCCAGTTTCACGTGGAAATACTAGAGCGGCGATCACCGTGACTGATAACGATCAAAACAAACCAAATGACTGTGAAAGTGGCCCAAAGTGCATGTTGTGAAGTATAAAAGTGTGGAGAAGGAGGACCTAAGAAGCGATATAAACATTATAGGTCAAAAGAAGAAGAAGAATTGTAAGAAATATCTCCCCGCTGAAATTAGTCATTCTGCTGTCCACCACGCATGCACGCTGTGGGAATACACAGCATTAAAAGTGTTAATTTGCCTGGATTTGTTCTTTTTTGTCCACTTGTGGTCTTTGTGAGCGGTGAGGGAAAAAAGGAAGCAGTAAGCAAGTTGAACCTCTCTGCGAGCTATTTTGCGATTGCGGCGGCAGTTTACGTTCAATAGGCATTGAAAAGTCAATCATGATGTTAGTGATTTGATGATATATAACAAAAAGAATTAGCAGATTATATCATAACACAGAAAACTACCAGAAGCTATAGGTTTGTCCAACTGTACCACGGGTGACCGCGAGCAACCACCCTTACACTAGTAGACGACACCACGTGGATCACAAGCCTGTATTCAGAACTGCCAGCCAATTGTAAGGCAGCCGTCTTCAGCTGCGGCTTCAGAACGACCTGTTCTCACTTCCCATTTTCTGCCTATTACTATTTTGAGATAACACGTCGAAAAAAAAATGAATTTTTTTCCACGGGCCGGAACCAATAAGCGCTTTTTTTTGTATTTCAATATCTTGAGTTTCGCGATCCTCGAGTTTAGCGCTATACCTTCGGAATGAAGCAAGCGCGAAACTCGAGAGGGTACTGTAGTTAAGGCAATCAGATACTGGTAGTGAAACATTTGGAAAATTTTGCAGTGCCCTTGATAAGCAAAAGGGTAAGAATGTGCTTTGTGTAAGATGTTATGGTTATCTTACATCTTGAACCCCGAGTTCTTTGACAGCTAGAATTTGTTCCACTCAGGAGATATTAGAGCATAGCTCTTTCAAATAAGGATGTTTTTCCCTTGTTTTAATTAGATATGTATTTCTGCTTGATTTTTGTGAAGCCTCTTTTGTATTCTTTAGAACAAATGGCATTCTTAAAAATGCCATAATTAAAAAATTAAATCAATGTAGTACCAATTGAGACATTGGCTACATGGCACATACTTTTCAATGAAGAAATATCAGTTTCCTGCATCAGTACTTGTATATGCATCTGTTGACTGCATGTCTTTACTGATATTCTTTTTACCTTTTGTGTTGTGTTGTAATTTTATAGAATATAGAAGTATTGTTTTGTGACTAACGGCAGTAGCAAAGCCTAACGACAGACCTCCACCAAGGATACTGCACCTCAGAGGTCCGGTGTGGCTAAGTAACCTGTGTTGAAGCATGCATGGCTCAGTAGTGTTTTTTGTTTGCAGAAGCATGGTGTTTAGTGGCTGCTGCAACGAGTGGCCAACTCATGCTCTCTCTCTGGCCAGCTCTTGGTGACTGATGCCAGCCCTGGCCATACAAGCCAGTTAGCTGCAGCGTTGGATCTTGGGGGTACAGCATCCACCCTCTTCCACTCCCCTGAACTACCACCCACACCCTCCCCAAGCATAGCCCACCATCAGTTCCTCTTCCCAACCCCATCACCCCCAACCCACTTGGAATCTCCTTTTGAGGGACTGCCTAGTGGACCTATCCAAGACTCTAGTACTGTTCCTCATTCTAATGAAACCAAGGCCCATTCACTTTGTATGGGGCCACTAATACATCCCTTACCCTTGTGGGGAGATGAAGCAGACAGTGCTGGGGAAGTAACCCTGGCTGTGCCCCAACAGGAACCTTCCATGAATTCCAAGCTGCGAGGAGTCCCTCGGTCCCGTACAGCTCAACGTCCAGAGGAATGCAGCAGCACCCCGTCCCTCAGCAGTGAGAGTGACCTCAAACGGGACAGCAGTGGCCAGTCCTCAGGGGAGAGTGTTACCCAGGCTGTGGCACAACTCTATGCCTTAGAGCCCCAACGTCTGGCAAAAGTACCAGAAGATGCTGTCACTTTAGGTCCTTATGGACCAACTCCCCTCGGTACCCCACGCAATTTGAATGGACCTATCACGCGCACTGCCAGTGAGCGAGTCTCCCGGCAGGAGACACTGGCTCAGCTGCAGCGCATGGCATGGGCTAGGCATACAACTAAGTGAAAGTAAGGAACTGCTGAAGTCAGTGAAACTTGCAGTGTAGAAGCAATGGCATTCTATTATTAAGTGAAAATTTCTCCATAAGAACTGATATTTTTAAAATGACTTTGAACATGCCTCTGTAAAGAATGTTAGTGAACACGAAATCTATTTTCTATTCCTCTGTGTTGAATTTTGAACAGGTCTCCGAAAATTTCCAGGAAAAGCACTGCATCTAAAAGTAGTTTACTTCATTGGGGACAATAAGGATATGTGTACGGGTGTATAAGTGGGATTGTGATGTGCATAAATGAGTAGTGACCAGCTGAAGCTTCACCCTTCAAAACCTGTGATACAGTTGAGTGTCCCTTGTGTGTTACATATATTTTTTTTTACATTCAGGTATACAAATAAGACCATAATACACGACAGTCATGAAGGCTGCCTACTTGCATGCTTGAATCTCATAATTTCCAGTAAGTAATGGTACATACTGCAGGACTCATTTATAAGAAGGTAGTATTTTGTGTGCTGGCAGCCTCTTTCGTAGGTTTAAAAATAAATATTAATTTGTTTAATCTAGTTTTAGAAATGATATTTAATTATTCATAATGACTGTAATACCAGCATGATGTGGGACAAAAAGGGGAGTCAGAAAGTGGAGGAAGCTGAAAACTCCCATGGAGAGTGACCTATGGATTGTTCAGAGTTGATGTCATGATCATGCCATATCATCAGCATTGTTATAGAAGGGCTTGTGAATGTCACACCCAAGAGTATCATGTATGTGACTAAAAGTGTACATCACCAACCTGAACCATTTCCTAGCTCCATATTCCTTTGTATATATTTCCAGATTAGTGTAAGGTACATGTTCTGTATATTTTTATGTAAACTTCAGAAGTAGGCGACAAGACAAATCATACCAGTAAATATTGTATGTATCTTTAAGGATCTGGAATCTCAAATGACTAGCTCCTTTGATACTTTGACCTATTTCATTAGGTCCTGCAGTTACTCAAGTTATTCGTATAGTTAGTCTGGTCAAGATTGTGTCGTATGTTTAAATATCACATTTTTGTTCCCATTAGGTTAGTATAAAAGTCATTCTCTTCTTCATACGTGCTACTTTTATTTCCCAGTGCCAACATAGTGCCAAAGTGCTTTGCTGAGACATTAAACGCTATGAAGGAAGAAACATTATTTTGTATCTTATCTTCTGTGTTGTGCTCCCTTATCAAGGTGCTGTGGTGAAGGTAGACAGCAGATTATTAATTATGTTTTTATAGGAAAACTGTACTTACGTGAGAAGCTAAGTCTAGTTACTTGATTATTGATGATATTCATGGATGCATTCGAGGACCTTTTCTGGTCAGGGGTGATTGGTGGGAATAATCATGGTGGCATGGCATTAGCTGTGTGTTCCCATATTTTAATTCCAAAACTCAGTTTATTTCTTATGACACTTGAAGTAGAAAAAGTTTCCAGCCACTTAATTGGTCTTTCATTAACACCACAGGCTATGAAAAGAAAAATATTCAAAGCTTCTTCATTTGTTCAAGTTTAATCCTAACTTCTTGTTAATCTATTATGATAAAAATATGAATTGTTAATAATGATAATAATAATGAAAAGTTATAATAATAAAATAATAATTATTATTATTGTGATTACGATTATCATAATCATCCAAATCATTTCCTGGGAATTAAGAAATGGTCTGAGTAAACTTAGAGAGGGTCAAGGAGAAAATAATCTTAAAAATTGAAGCCTCACCTAGGAAAACTGGTAATAAGTTAACAAGTAATGACAATAACAATTATATTTTATATTATTACTATTGTTATTGAAAAAGAAATCAAGGTGGATAGTAAATAGGCTATATGTCATTCTGATATGTTCAAAGAAAATCGTTGGAGGACCCCCAATTTTATATTTTTTTCTATATCAGAATAGCTACATCCCTCTTATTCAAAAATTCTAATGGCATGGTAGAATATCTCAATGTCTCAAGCCTATAATAATAATAATTATTAATATTACTTTGATAATTAAGAAATAATTGAAATTGATTAAAAAAACTGCCCCCTTGTTTTGACCTTGGCAGGAAAAATTTTAAGCCCTCCTCCCTTGTCCCTCTTCGTTGTCATTGGCAAATAGGAAACAACTAACCTCCCGTGTCTCAAGAAAATCAGCATCACCCCATTTTCCACACCAAACGGTGGAAGAGGGATGCACTGACCCAAGAAACAAAACTTACGGTTAGAAGAAAAAAGATCACGCACCTAAATGGGCCATCACACACACACACACACACACACACACACACACACACACAAACACTGAAACGGACCACAATAAACATTGGTATACCTTGTTTTGACCCTAAATATGAAATCCAAATTGTCAGTGATATTGGGTGATGCCCCACAGTCCATCTTGTGACAGGCAGTTATGATAACAGTTGTAATAATAGCAATAATAATGATAATAATAGTAATTATAATATGAACAAATGAATAATCATACAAATCATACTTATCATTTACATACATAATAATACAATGCACAAATTCACATGCAATAACATTGACAACAAATAACAAAATTATATTTTAACTGAGATTGGGAAGACCATGTGATCTGTTATAATAGTAATCAATAGCTAACACAAAGACGGCAGAAGTAATGAGGGAAATTGATTGACACGTGTGTCATTCAATTTTTCATGATTACATCAGTATATATCAGCCTCTTGAGCTTCACTGCTAGTCTGCTCTTTCATTCATGATTAATTAGAGGCTCTGAATGCTTGCAGTAGGAGTAGCAATAATATCTATCACACTCCTACTGGTCTAGGAGTGGCTGGAAGAGATATTATGTAGTTCATAATGATACTGGTAGGAATGTACTTAAGCTTAAACATACTACTTTAAGTAAAAAGAAGTCTAGTCTTTATATCTTAATGTAGTAGCGCTGACATTGTTGCTAAAACCGCACTCAGTTTATAGGGTTTCTTAAGTTTAGAAAATCAGTATTAAAAGAACATTGGTTGAAAGTTTCACCTTGAATGATAGTAATGAAGCTGATGTGATGTGTATACTTGTGCAACAATAATATAATACAAGGTATTGAGGAGTGATTATCAGTTGAACAGCAATGATTAGTAATGCCTATGTTGAATCAAACTGACTTACTTAATTTGTTGAGAAAGAAAGGATTTCAGTGGTTAATAATGGAAATGAGCCATTTTTTACATTAAATAACAGATCTCATGTAAAAACCTTACTTTCATATCAGAAATTACTATAAAATTAGGAAGTTGTTTGCTCAAGATGCATACAAAATGACATGGTAATTTTAAAGTCTGTTTTTATCTTCAGTATTCATATATATTTTAAAAACATTTTTAAACATACTATGAATCCTTGTATATATGAAAAAAATGCCAATGAACAATTATATACAAAACAATCACTAAAATTATTCCAGTATACTGTTACCACTGATTAGTAGTTTTTTTTTTTCTTATTTATCTGATTCTTTGCTGTATCCCAAATTAAATGAGAAATATTTATAAATAAGAGCTGAAGAATGTTGACTAAACTCCTGACTGTTTGATGTTTCAACCATTTTTGGGTGTGACAGTCAAGAAACCTTTTTCTGTTAGTGCCTGGTTGTACTGTTTTGTAGAATTCATATGTATTTTTTAAGTAGACAAAAGAATGGGTGTGGGTAAACGCTTTGTCCTATTATATTTTGTATAATTGTTAAATAACTGAAACTGAACAAGGTACTTGTCATTGAGATGTCCAGATGTTCTCTTGTATTTGATTTCCTCTTTCACCTATCCTTCAATGAAATGATTTCAAAGACAAAGTTTTACTATTCCTCAATCAAACATTATGACAATAAAAAAAAGGCCACACAGGTGAAGAAGCCTGGTTAGCAGTGTTGCCACTTTGTGTTCACCCCATCTCAATATTGAATAATTTCTTCATCATTAACTTCACCATAATTTGTTTGCATTTAATCTCTTCTCATTGTCCTGCCTTAAATAACTTGCATACTTATTCTTAATAAACTCTTTATTTCAATGGGAAATTTCCACTTAAATAATTGCTCTATTTATTATCTTGCATCATCTGTCACTTACACTATTCTACTTCTGTAAGCACAAAGTCCTATTCAGAGATTATTCCCACCACTAAAGCCAACCTTCTATGAAATGGTTTAATTCCATCCAGCATTTCAACGAATTTCTAGATCTTTATCACTTTAACATTTGCTTCCCATAAAAATCATACCTTTTTTTTTTTATAAAAATCCAATATATTACTGAGTTGCTAGTATGGTTGCTACACAGCTTGTAGCCCTTAGCCTTCCCAGCAGCTTTTCATCCTCTCTGCAGTGTGGTTGATAATTGGATACTTCAGGACATGGAAAAAGGTGAAACTGGTAACCTGGATGTCACAGTCAGTCTTGCTTCTTGATGAATATTTCTTTCATGTAAATATAGTCATACCTCAGTTTACGAGTTGAATTAGTTCCAGAATTTTGCTTGCAAATCAAAACACTCGTAAACCAAAACGAATTTCCCCATTTAAATTAATTGGAATCCCATTGTGCACCACATCCCAAAATGTATTAACAAAAATCATTTTACATGTTATTTTATACAGAATTAAAGTAATTTTACAAACAACTAGCAACGATAAATAATATAAATAACATAGTATAATATATAAATATTATAGTGTTGAAAACAAAGATTGCACACAAGAGCACAAACATGTGTGGACACGATCACATGGTGCTACCTCTGCAAGTGTACAAAGTGGACTGAAGGTGGTGTCACATTGGGTGTTTTCTTCCAACCGTTGGAGCTAGGAGCAACCGGTTACCCCTAAGTCCAACCGGGAGTGAGCTGTTGGTTTGGGTTATCACTCCTGTCCTCCCATCAGCAACACAAGCCACAACATCCCTGCCTCTTGCAGACTCCTTAGGTTCTTATGTTCTTATGTACTTTGGCAAACAGTCTCATGTGCATACAGGGTGACTGGTTTGTTTACGTTGTGGATATGGGCAACTGACTTTAGTCATATGTGATGCACACCCAGAAAAGTTGGAGTTGCCTGTTGTGCCTACCGCCAACACGGTTGGAGGACTGATTGATTATTCGGGCGTTTAAGTCTTGGTGCTGCAACTGCAAGGTCGTATGGCACTGTTCAATGAAGAGATTTTTTATTCTTTTTTTTTCTATTACTCTTTCGGTCCCACACGTCCTCTGCGTGTATCGAAACACACGAGAAATTAATAACAACAAGGAGAGGGTATTCCCCAGCTGCCTGGGATTGAACCTGCGACCAGCATAACAGGAGAGCCACTCCTTACCGAGTCAGCCAAAGAGGTACCACATTCGCTGAATAGGTTATGGGAGGCTCACTCATCAGGCCGTCGCCTCACTACACCGTATATAAAGAAAATAAACTATATAAAAAAGAAAAAAAAATGCTTAATCACTTAAAACCATGATGAAAGATAACCCAATAAAAGGTCAATAAAATCTCCAGGAAATTGAGGATGCCAGCCTCCTGAAGGAAGCCATAAGCGTCATGCCCTGGGGAGAGTGCCTTCTCCCCCAGCACCCGAGAAAGAGACAAACTCCCACCTCCACCCTGACACCGGGAGAGGTATATCAGTCTTGGAGGTCGCCCAGACTGGGGCACTTGACCAGCAAGTGCCGAACAGTCAGGGGGACCAAACAGTCATCACAGTACGGCTGAACTCCCCGGAACATGAGGAAGCCATGTGTATATCGAGTATGACCTACCTTAAGGCAGGCCAGGACAGTCTCCCTCTTATGACTCCTTATATGGGAATACGAGCAAGGACGCACAGCCCTGGTCGTGACTTACCCCATCTTCGTCGTGGCAATCACAACCTCCCACCTGCGCTGCCACACCCTCTGGAGTGCAGACCGCACGGTGGGATATATGTCCCGAAGTGGAAGAGCACACTGTGAGGGAGGACGAAAAGCAGCGGACTGTGCCACCTCATCGGCCTCCTCATTACCACGCACAGAGACGTGAGCAGGTACCCAATATAGATTTATTTGATGGCCACGCCTTTTGGCCAGAACCAGCCAGCTAAAAACTTCTAAAACTATAAGGCGGGTGCTCCTAAAATCTTCCGTTGCAGATAGTTCTGCAGTAAAAATCGAGGCTAGAACAGGTTCCGCCCTTGCACCCGACAGCGACCGCTTGACCCTAGCCAACCCATGACCAGCCGATTGATCCAGTGGGGAATTGAATCACCCATCTTACCCCAACCCTCCCACCAAAGGAGCGTGTTGCCCACCGAGGGGCAACTACACCCTGCCCAGCAGTGGACTCAATTCCCAGATGGGAGGGCACAGGGAGTATACGGGACGCCACGCACGGCAAACACGTGGGGAGACAATAGCCCTCCCCTAGGTAGTAAAAGGGCGGATGAAGGCAACATCACCAGTAGACCTCCTCTACTAGTGATGAGGGGGGAGCACTTGGTCCACGTGGTCAGCAGACATCAAGTCCTATCGAGGTAGTCAAGCTACCACAGTAGGTGGTGTCGCCAACTTCGCTTCAAGCCTCGTCACCACAACAAGGTGACTCC
This sequence comes from Eriocheir sinensis, assembly GCF_024679095.1. Taxonomy (NCBI): domain Eukaryota; kingdom Metazoa; phylum Arthropoda; class Malacostraca; order Decapoda; family Varunidae; genus Eriocheir; species Eriocheir sinensis. Next base: position 6,415,160 of record NC_066534.1, on the reverse strand, counting down.
CCTTCGACAAGGACGATTGGAGGAAAAAGGCTCAGTGTGATACCAGCTTGAGATCCCATTCCCATTGTTTTCCGCTCCGAATGCTCTCATCTTGCAGCGAAAAACGGGAACCCACGCTCGCGTCATCGACTCATACAAACAGGATGCTCGTACACCAAGTCACTGATCGTAAACCAAGGCATTTTTAGTGATTTTCTTTTGCTCATAAATCAGAACAATCGTAAACTAAGGCACACTTGTAAACTGAGGTATTACTGTACATCTAAGGCCCCTTTCACACGAGCGGTTTCTGCCGCTGCGGCACGTGCCAGACAGTTTAGCTTTACATTGACTCCTATGGGTGCGTTCACACAAAGCCGGAGCGGCAGGACTGCTGCTCTGGCAGCTGCACCCTGCCGGACTGCCAGCAAGACCGCAGGGGCAGAAATGCCGCACAGCGGTTTCGGTGGTCATGTGTTGCTATGGGCGCGTTCACACATGCGGTGTCTGCGGTGTTTGCCGCGTGCGGTGAAGGATAGTTGTCTGTCAACACTGGGAGGAAGGGCACGCGACCACTTTGTCTGCATCATTGGAAAAGCTGGTATGCACTATAATAATTATTTTCCATCTTATGAACTTTCAATTAATGTATATTGAAAATGTAAGTGTCTTACATATTAATTCTGTATACCTCTGTACAACAAACATCTGCATATAAATTTCAGGGTTATGACTAATTAAAAATTATCATGACACGAAGCTGTTGATCTCTGAGATTGAAAGACGGCCTTGTTTGTGGGATCCCTCAAGAGAGGATTACAAATATGACTGAAGGAGATACCGATGCGGATGCAGCAAACACCGCACTTGTCCATACATGTCCATCTGCCATGCGGCTACTGCTCGCCGGAGCGGCAGAAACCACTTGTGTGAAGGGGCATGCGGCTGCCGCTCCGGCAAAAAACGCTCATGTGAAAAGGGCCTTAAATCTAGTCACCTGTCTGTGAGATAATGAATTTTGATGACTAAGATTTGAGTTAAGTTTCTCGGTAACAAAAATAGTTTCTAAAACCAAACTACATATTTATTAATAATAATTTATGTTTCTTGATCGTCTTATTTACTTGTTTACAATTCACGGCTGCCATCTGACTACTTTTTCGTCTTCCTCCTCTTCTGTTTTCCTTTTGAAGAATGAAGTTATTGTTACTTGTTTAGCCTTTTGCTGTTACTCTTCAGCAGTTACGTGTAGCCAGCTAAAACAGCCACAACTGCCCGGTAAGCTGTTGAACTCCTGTCAATGTTTCTTCTTCAGTGTTTAACCGGTCTGCTGCAATTGGCATGAATCTGGCCTTCAGAGGTGGGCTGTAATTGAACTGGATTTGCCCACAGCTTTTTTACTCTTTTTCCCATAATTAAGAGGCCAGGCGAGACTGGCAACTCCTGGGTCAGCCGGGTCGCGGGGTCAATCTTGTCAGTTGGGTCAAGGAATGAGAGGTGTTAACCCAGCCTGACCATAGATATCAATTACAATAGTGAGGATGAACAGGGCTATGAAAAGAAGAAACAACGTAATGCCCTTGGCCCTTGCCACTTGGACAGAAAAAGGTAAGTAATTTATATACTTATTTGTTATTAGATATCATTTACGGGAGCGTTGTAACAGTTGTGCTAGTTAGCAAACAATGCTTCATATTTGGTCTTCTTTTCTCATTGGTCACTTTGAGCCTTACAACAGTATATACTCAAATTCCATCTAATAAAGAAAGCAATGTTTGAAATAAATTATACCCAAGATGGGAAGTACGTAAAACCAATCAAACATACAGTATTGTTACGAATCTACCAAAATGATAAAACTAGTTCTATATTTTAGTTAGTTATTTGATGCTATCTTTTCTATGATATAAACCTTTTTTTTTTTTCAATCAATAACTGTAGGATTTTCACACCTCAATCCCTAAACTTCACACCTGTACGTGTATGTGAGAGAGAGAGAGAGAGAGAGAGAGAGAGAGAGAGAGAGAGAGAGAGAGAGAGAGAGAGAGAGAGAGAGAGAGAGAGAGTACAATAAAGATAAATGGTTAATTGAGTTATGATAGTCAGTAGGTTAAAAATGTACATATGTGTTGGAAAGTTAGCGGACGAAGAGGTAAACAAATAAAAAATGAAGGAGGGGCAAGGGGTTGGTGGATATACTTAGAAATTTGAGATGACTGGGCTGATTGGAGTGTCAGTGCACGAGTGTGTGTGTGTGTGTGTGTGTGTGTGTGTGTGTGTGTGTGTGTTTGCTACTTTTTCTTTTTTAAAGTGATCTACTTTGTTATGCAATAATAATGGGCAAATATTTAGAGAATATCAAGTTCGGAGTTCATCAGTATAAGAATTATATCCAGCTAAGTAGGACACCACCACTGTGGGCGTAAGCTGCCTCTCCTGGTGAGGTATGGGAGGAGAGAGAAAGGAAGGGAGCCCTCCCCCTCCCTGTCCCTTCTCGTTTCACCAACTATTCCCACCAACACCAGAGAGTGAGAGAATATGCTCTAGCAATGACCTTCTCTTTATCCACACCACACACTACATTCACATATAACACATTTTTCCAAAATTCAAAATTCAAAATAAATTCAAATGGCCTATGAGTCCTGCCCTGGAGTCTGGGGACCACAACCAAGAGGGTAGGACCTTCTGACTGCTGAGACAGAGGTGGTCTTCTGAACCTAAAGACCTTCTTCTTCTCAATTTGCAACACATTGTGCGGTCCACCTTAATTTTCATTCTGTGGAACATCAATATCTTCTTAAAACATTATTTTCAAATGTTAAATATATATATATATATATATATATATATATATATATATATATATATATATATATATATATATATATATATATATATAATATATGGTAACTCGATTTACGCGAGTATTGTGTCCTTGAAGAGGTCGCGTAAATCAAAAACAATGTAAATAAAAAAAAGAGGTAGGTTTCTGTCGAAAAATAAATACCGTATTTTTCGGCGTATAACGCGCACCCCAAACTTTAAGACAACAATTTTGAAGAAAAAAAAAAAGTTCTTAAAATGCTCAGGAATATGCACGGGTTAAAGAACATTGACAATGTAAAGTTTCCCGAAATTTATATATTTTTGGTGTAATCTTTACTCTTTGAATTGACAAGTGTCCTTGAGTAAAGCAATGAAAATGGCGGCCGGGCTGGTGTTGTGAGAAATACATCCCCGTAAACATACTGATGATGCACAGCTTCTGATATCATAATAAGCATATTATTCCCACCATCACTCGTAGGTTATGACAGACAACTAGGGAAGACACAATTCACACGGTTCTGGTGACACGCGGCATGCAGCTGTTTGTTGTTTGGGTGTGGTGTGGTTTTCAAACAATGCAAATGGCGGCCGAGCTGGTGTTGCGAGAAATATCTCCTTGTACATACTTATTATGTACAGCTTCTGAGATCAAAATTAGCATACTATTCTTACCATCACTCGTAAGTTGTGACAGACAACTAGGCAAGACACAAGTCACGCGGTTCTGGTGACACGCGGCATGCAGCTGTTTGCTGTGTGGGTGTGGTTGTGTGGTTTGCAAACAATGCAAATGGCGGCCGGGCTGGTATTGCGTGAAATAACTCCTCGTACAAGACTCATGATCTACAGTTTCTGATATCATATTTATCCCATTATTCTCACTAATATTAATATTTAATAATGAACACATGGATATTTTTTTTCCAATATGATTCTTTTACGTAGCTTGTACTGCTCCTTAGTCATACAATCGTAAGCCACCTGTGACATCAAGATCATACAAATGGCGCCCGACGGAAAAATGGGATAACAGCAAGGCATGGGCGATCCTCCATGTAACGGGCTTGTCGGGGGGCGTTTAAAGGGTGTTGATTAAGACTTCAGCTTCCTTAAGGCGAATTATATTCGTAGCCTTTATGTACAAGAAGCGACGGAGCGAGAGCGACTGTCGTTGTGTGTCAGTCGGACTCTCGTGAAGGAGTGGCGAGTTACAGGTTGGAAAATAATTGTTACAATTGGTCACGTATGTCAAGGTGACCTCCACGCACCATCGGAGTGCTAAGTATACAAAACTGAGACGGTAAACACTGACGGACGACATTCCTATAAGGTGGCGTGATCTATCTGTCGTGGGGTTTTTCCATTGACAATTGTATGCCTAATTCGTGGTGATATTAAATAATAATAATACATTGATATCCTACTATAACACTGCTCGGTCACCTACCAGTGATCGCGACCTCGCGATATATAAAAATCGAAATAGCAGTCTAGGTACCATGAACATACATAGAGGGAGTTTGTCAAGCAGACTGCCTATGACACAATTATATTAAAACACTGGCTATGTAAGAACAGATGTGGAATTATAATATAAATAGGGAGAGGGAAACCACAACGCGTGTGACATGAAACATAAGAAACCTCTCAAAAGATAAATATAAGGACACACGTATAAGAAACTATCAACTGGCATAGGTACAGACAATGAAACGGTGATCTAGCTCCTAAAAAAAAAAAATACAGTAGTGAAACACAGTACATTGTTAAGTATAGGAGCAGCCAGGTTTCTGTCCCCTGACTTGTCTGAGAAAAGGAAAACTACCTTGCCAGTGGCCTCCCTGCATCCAGTCGCCGCGTCTGCACAACCAAATAATCGTGCAGGACAGAGTTTCTCCTAATAAGGTAGCACATGACGACGAGACTGACGAACATCAGAAACATTGGTACAAAAAATCCAGGGTACAGGTAGGGGAGATGCAAATAATCAGGCAGCGTTTCCTCCAGGGTTTCCGCAAACTCTGTTTTGTTCGCGAAAGACAATGAATTAAGGGAATTAGTCACATACGAGATGCTGGAGAAATGAATGTCATCGAGAGACCGTAGAGGAAACACTCGATGGGAAATATTGGCCGTGAAAACCAGACGAATCCGGGACGGGTACGTTGTTATGTTAGTGGAGCGGATATAGCATGCTTCCGCTATGGCATAGTGACCAGTAACCCGTTGATAAGTGGTACCCTCCGGGCAGATGACCGATACATAGAATGACTGAGGGAAATAAAAATAATGCAGACCCTGAAAGTTCTTATGGAAAACAGGCGTTGGTGTTTGCTGCTTGTAAGGGCACAGGGAAAGAGCGTCAGACGCGTTTACGCGGGTGAGGGCGATCTCGCATACCCCTCCCCGAACTGGAAGGAAGGCAAAGAGAGACGCAGAGCAATAGAATCGCCCGAAGACCGTCTCCTTGCAAGACTGCAAGAGTGAGTAGCTACCCGTTGAATACAGAGCGAAATCCTTCGCGATTAGAACAAGAGACGGGGACGTGTCCAGGGCCAACACACTGTCCTTTGCCGAAAAAGGGAACGGGACAATTTCGTGTGCCTCAAACACGTCCGCCGTCTGAAACGGAACATGAATGATTATGGCATCAGGGGTGAGGCTGGACTCAATCAAGGGGTAAAAATACTGACTCATGTCCGGGGTGAATAAAGGCGTCAGGCTATAATTTTGATACCCGATCTGGACAGTCGTTCTCAAATCGTGTAGAGGGAACAAGGCAGGTGTGACTCTACCGTGCGCTGCATCAACCATGTTGCTAATAACCTGCTGATTAGCCGTTGCGACGGAGGTAATGACGTTTTCCAATACATGCAAGGCCTGATCTAGGAGGAGAAACTGATTCACCTGGTCGATCTGTTTGACAACTATGTTGATAACCTCTACCATCTTATTTGTCTGCTCTAGCAGTACCGCAATGTTAGTATGCAATTGCGCAAGTTTTCTACAATTGCCATTGATCACCCTGCGATTTCGAGCAGCAAAGGAAAGTACATGAGCGTAGTGGTCCCGCAAATCGCGAACGTCCTCGTCGGTAGCCGTACCGAAAAGGAACTTTGAGGCGGACCCCACGATGTTGAGCAATCCCCTCTTTACCCGAGAGTGAACTGAGTGAAAACTATAATCCATGTTTACCTCATCAACTTTTCCCCGTAAGAACAGAATCCTATCCTCCAGTAGTTGAAAAAGAGTCAGAGAGTTGGTACTAGAAGGTGCCTTTGATTCCCTAGTCTTGGTAGCCCGGATGGCGTCTGCCATGCCGAGGAGTTTTTCTGAGACTATCCTGATTATGTCCGTGCTGTTGGTCAAGGAAGTATATGGATATTTTACGAGGAGCACATCTTCTATGAGGAAGACCTCTCCTATGTGTGCCGTGAGGGCACCAGGCTTCAGGTGGATGGGTGTTGTTGCAAGCAGGGAGCCGAGGGACAACAAGATGGTCAGAAAACGCAACATCATGATCTGAAAGTGGTGGAATGAAGTATTTAAACCCGTGGTCTCAAGTTATAGCTATGGGTGTTGGGATTATCTTGTTGAACATGTGACTCTGAGGGGGAAGTACCAATATCAAGGTCCAAAGGTGAGGGAATTACTTTCAGACGATCACTGTGAACTTCTAGACTGACTCCACTATTCGACTCGAGAACCTCGAACCGATTTCCCCTGACATTCCGAACAACTCGGTAAGGACCCACAAATTTAGCCCCCAGTTTCGAACTCCTTTCCGCTTGCTTAATCATGACTGTGTCACCCTCTTTGAAATTCACCGGGACGGCCTGTTTGTGTTGTTTTGACATCATTTCAACCTTCGTAGCTTTTAACGTACACCTAACTTCTGAGTGTATCTTGGAAAACATATGCATCTGCTGTTGTGCGTACCTATCAATGTTGTAGAGAGGTTGCTGTGGGGTTGTAAGGAAGTCGTACGGAAGACGTTTCTCCACCCCATATAAGATGTAGTAGGGAGACTTCCCCGTAGAGTCGTTTACCGACGTATTTATGGAAGCGGCTATATGCGATAGCCAATCCTCCCAATTATCGTGGAGATCGTTCCTATTAGCCCTCTCCGCCAACCCATTAGCAGCTGGGTGGTAAGCTGTGATGAAGGATTGCGTGATGTTAAACTGAGCGCATATTTCGCTCAATACTGAGTTCCTAAACTCGGTGCCATTGTCACTCAGAAGAATTCGAGGAGACGAATGTGGACACAACACGTGAGTCACGAGGGCATGGGCCACGCGTGTGGCTGTCTTGTCCTTGAGAGGCGCTAGAACTAGAAACCTAGAGAACTGGTCGACGCACACCAATAAGTAGCGCGAGCCATGTTGGCTCTGGGGGAGCTGTAGTAAGTCTATATTAACAACATCCCATGGCGCCTCTGGTACTGGGTATTGCAACATAGGTGCTGGCCCTTTGACGGACCCCTTGTGCTTAGCACAAACGACGCAATGTGCGACATGTTTTTCTACATCAACCCGTAATGTGGGCCAGTAGAATTTTCGTCTGGTGACAGATAGCGTCTTGTCTCTTCCTGGGTGACCCGCAATGGGTGTGTTATGGACCAGCTTAAGCGTCACGGGGACGTATATGTCTGGGATGACCAGTTGGTCTATAGGTACCGGTTTGGTTGGCCATGACCTACAAAGGAGGTTGTCCTCTGATAGGAAGAATTGTGAAAAGGAACTGGCAATTCAGGAAGGTTTGATTCGTCTCCCGACTCGAGGGCGTAAATTAACCTCTTCCACACAGGGTGGTCACGCTGAGCAGTGTGTAGCTCAGGTGAAGTGAAGTTGTGGATGACCTCTGGGTGGTAATCGCGCCTATCGGAACATTCCGAGATAAGGCATCTGCGACCACATTTGTTTTCCCGGTGATATATTTTATCTCCGGATTGTATGCTTGGATCGTTAAGAACCATCTTGCCAGACGACCGTGTAGGTTTTTTCCCTTGAAAAGATCAGTTATGGCCGCGTGGTCCGTAAACACCACAATTTTGTACCCCATCACAATGTCACGAAAATGCTTCAGAGCCCACACAATGGCAAGAGCCTCTAGGTGGGTAACAGAATAGTTCTTTTCCGGAGCTGTAAGTACTCGACTGGCGAACGCTATCACATGCTTTTGCCGGACGTATCTGTTTGCATCAGCGCGGCTCCTACTCCACTAGCCGAAGCGTCGGTACAAAGCTGAAAGGGGTCCTTGAAATCCGGAAAGACAAGGACCGGAGCCCGTGTAAGCGCTTTCTTTAAATCCTCAAAACTCGTTTGATGAGCTGGGAGCCACTGAAATGGCACGTCTTTCTTTAAAAGATGGGTTAGGGGACTCTCTCGGGCGGCGAAGTCCTTAATGAAAGGCCTGTAATAACCTGCGACACCCAAGAAAGACCGTACCTTGTCCGCAGACGTTGGCTGAGGAACTCGGCAATAGCCTTTATTTTGTCGTCCACTGTATGGATGCCGAATTCGTCCACGACATGCCCCAAGAACTTGATCCGAGGCTTTAAAAATTCACATTTGGTGATTTTGAGCTTTAATCCGACCTCTTGAAGTCTGTGTAGGACTGCTTTTAGTGTTTCCATGTGTGCATGCACGTCTTTACTTGCTATGATGATGTCGTCTAAATACACATAGACAGAGTTGCCCAGCAAGTCACCAAAAATACTGTTCATTGTCCTTTGGAAGGTCAAGGGAGCTCCTTTGAGCCCGAACGGCATCCTCGTCCACTCATAGTGGCCATGAGACGTGCTGAAAGCCGTTATTTCACGTGACTCGGGGGCCATGGGCAGTTGCCAGTAGCCACTGACCAGATCAAGACTCGTAAAGACTTTATTTCCTCTACCGAGACACATCAGAAGATCTCTAAGAACGGGAAGCGGAAAATGATCATCCACGGTCGCGGTGTTCACACGCCGGAAATCAATCACAGGACGATAAGAGCCGTCTTTCTTTGGAACCAGGAACAAGGGCGAATTCCACGGGGAATTCGATTCTTTGATGACACCTTGTTCTAACATTTCAGAGATAAGTTGTTGCACCACCTCCCTCTGACTGTGGGGAGCTTGTACGCATTGATATATACAGGATTTGTATTGGGTTTTAACTTAATGTGGTGTTCAGCACACTGCGTAACTCAAGCGGCTCGCCTGGTAGAGCAAGCGCCCCCCGATAATGCTCCAGAAGCTGGACTAAGGTTGGCTTAATTTCGGAATAGTGTGCAACTTTTAGGAACGCCTCTAAATGAGCTGTGTCTTGTTCGGGAGAAGCCTGACACGCCGAGGATATGCCGGAAACTTGGGCTGAAGGGTATTCAGCTGGTTCCGGGGCGACATTTCTCCCATACACTAGACACTGGCATAATCGAACACCGTGTTTTAAGGATACAGGGGATCCAGACGTGTTTATTACCAATGCCTCTGCAAAACCTCCCTCCTTGACTGTTGCAAGAGTTACCTCCACCGTCACGCGGTGTACGTGAGGAACTCCGTCGATACACACATCACTGCCCGCCGGAGGGGCGTTAGGCAAACGGATTTTAACAAGTTTTGCAGCACGATCCGGAACTATATGAGGACCTTCTACGACTGCCGTTACTGTCCGCCACAAGTCTGCAATGGTTTCGTGTGGTTTGACCGTAAGAGGGGACACTTGGGCGGTGGCAGCCCCTGAGTCTGTGGTGGGTTGGTCATTTTCCACCTCTGAGGGTGAGATTACATTTGACAGAGGCGATGGATTGACCATCCCCTGTATGCGTCGGCCTTGATACACGATCGCGTTGCTTACAGGGTTTATGGCGATGTGCAGGTCTTTCATGGCGTTCAATCCTAAGATCCCATCCACAGGTAAAGCAAACCTGCTAGAGACATAAAAGAAATCTCGAAAGGGACATACTTTTTCATGTAAGCTGACTGTTAGTGGTACTCGCCCAAGGATTCCCAAAGTGGTGCCCGTCACGCCTACCACATTCAGGTCGTTCTCTTGGAGCGGCCAATTTTCCCCACTCGCTTGTCGTGTCAGTGACCTGTAAGCGGAGTCGGATATGACATTGACTGTGGCACCTGTGTCAACCGCTAAGGTGAGTGAAGTGTTGCCCACCTTGCAAGGGAGGGCAATTATGCTTGTCCGTCCCAAGGCGGCAATGACGGAGTCAAGTTGCTCCCAATTAGTATTTTCCTTAAGGGACACTTGGATGTACGCCTCGGGGCTGGCACGAAGTCGTGTCTTTTTATTCTGAGAAGAGGAGTGTGGTTTACTGTCCGCTGAGGACTTGTACTTCTGTTCCTCCTTGGCCTTTTGTATTGCAGAACAACTGTCTGAATCATGAAAACAATTCCCGTGGATATGGCAAAAGGCAGCCTTCCGCTGATGGGTTGGCCTAGGGTTCCTGTGTGATGAATGATGCCCGCCCCTGTAACCTCCTGACCTCCTATCTGAGCCCCGTCTCGAATGTGTTGATTCCCTACGTTTCGCGAAACAAGAATGTTCAGAATGTCCTGATTGTTTGCAAAAACTACATGTGAGAGATGCCTTACTTTGTGCTTGCAATGCTGCAGCTGGGGCGAGGGGTTGATGGTGAGGGTGTTCCTGAACCTTGACCTCTAACTCTGAGACGAAGTCAACCAACTTCCCGCTCGGTTTGAAGGCCAAAGGGAGGGCAGAACGGCGGTTCTTCTCTGAAATATGAAATAAGTAAAAAAACAACTCGAAAACTGTCTTCACCTGGTGCTTTTGCATACAGCCCCCTGGAAGCCAGAGCGCGTCTTCCAGGCTCTTGACACAGTCAACCGCCAGCTGATTTGCCTCAATCATGGCGTCCCAAATCGGCTTTGTTGAGGAATTTTTTTGGAGGGACTCAACCGTGTGTGCCATCTGTCTAACGATGCTTGGTTTACTCCCGCCCCCGAAGATTTTAATGAAATTCCCTTTAAAAACCTCATAGTTTACACCAATGTCCCCCGAAGCGAACGCTGAGGACTGCATCAAATTCAGTGCCCGAGAGCCTGGAAGTAACCGTGACCGAAGGAAAGCGATTTTATCATGATCTTCCGTAATGGAGGAATTTACGATGGCAGATTCACACAAATCTAAAAACTGTCGCGCCGAAAAATCGGTCTCGCCTCCCGAGAATTGTCGAATACTGGCGTGAGTTGGAATGACCCGAATCGGGGGCGGGGGGAAGTGGTGTGGGGCCCCAGGAGGAGGAGGGGGAGGTGGATCGACAGGCATTGTGTTCGGCCGAGTGGGGGTTAAGTACGTAGCCCCCGATCGCAAATTCACCACATTTAAATCACCGGTGGTTGCACCTTGCTCCAATTCCTCCTCACTTGAAGGACGAGCCAACTGTTTAAAGGTGTCGCCGAGTTTAGCGAGAGTGTCTTTGTTCATACTATGGTGTAAACCATTCACAAAAGAGGAGCAAATGTTGATAGCTGTAAAAATGAACCAATAAACGGAACGTGTAGGAATGAATAGTTTGCATTGAAAACCCTAAAAAGGCAAGAAAGAATGGCTAGCAAGGTGCCTGTATAGACGTAATAGAAGTTAAGGTTATAATGGAATGCCCTAATGATATGGGTATAATGAAAGAATAACTATATAAACAAAGTGGTATGTTAAGTGAGTATACCATTGAAGCTCACGTTTTCTCTCGAGCGGTGAAAAGAAAACGGAGGCAGGGCACACTGATGAAGATTAACTTTGATAAGGGAACTCACATTATACTCAATAGACTCGCTAGCAAACTATAAGAAAGAATCAATATCGTATAGGAATGAACGTTACTCTCACAATTATGACTGAAGAACAGTGTTAGGAACACAGAAATAAAAAATCGTGCCTCTGCACGGATAATAATGAAAATGAGCCGAGTCGGCATATTTGGACAAGAAGGGAATATCCACAAATACCAAGATTAGTCAGCTGATGTAGTGGAGAGGGCGACGGCTTGTGATGCCTTGGGTTACGTGCAGTCGTTGCAGGCGCGTCAGGAAACCTCGGCCGCGGCCACAGCGGCGGTGAGAGGTGAGGGATGGGCTGACATCGGAGGACTCGCAATGGCGGATGAAAAACTGCTGACCCAGCAATTTGAGCGGCCGCGGTTGCGGCGGCTGGGAGCCGGTACACTGCCGCCAGCCGAATGATGGCCGCGTCGTCCTTGTTATAGTAAGAGATGGGCGGCGGTGGCAGATAAGACGACTTGGGTGTGTAACCTCTTGAGAAGACGCCTTGCAAGAAACGGTAGTGGGAACAGCTTGCAGTCACCGGGAGATGGCCGCGGGTACCCTTGCTGACTGTTTGCCGGAAGAGGTTTGGGCCGATGCTCCCGGCAGCGGCGGTGGTGCCGCCAGCTGTGGAGCGAGGGGCATGCGGGGTGTCCCAAGGTCAGCGGGGCGTGCCTCCTCCTTGCTGGTGTGAATACTTCCGCCGTATCGTGGAGTGGCTTGCAGTGTTCGTAGCAGTGCTGGCTTGAAGCGGGGGAGCGGCTTGTAGATTGTGGCCCTCGCGTTCGGCTGCGTAGGCCGGAGGGTGTGCTCGGGGCTTGTAGGCTTGACGCCTATAGAGTTGCTTGTAGCTGGTGTGCTCGAGGCTTGTAGGCTGTAGAGCCTGTAGGCTTGTAGCTGGTGTGCTCGAGGCTTGTAGGCTGGACGCCTGTAGAGTTGCTTATAGCTGGTGTGCTCGAGGCTTGTAGATGGCGCCTTGTGAGTTGCACGTAGGTGGCGACTTGTGAGATGCTTGTAGCTGGCGCCGTGTGAGTTGCACGTAGATGGCGACTTGTGAGATGCTTGTAGCTGGCGCCATGTGAGTTGCACGTAGGTGGCGACTTGGGAGATGCTTGTAGCTGGCGCCTTGTGAGTTGCACGTAGGTGGCGACTTGGGAGATGCTTGTAGCTGGCGCCTTGTGAGTTGCACGTAGGTGGCGACTTGGGAGATGCTTGTAGCTGGCGCCTTGTGAGTTGCACGTAGGTGGCGACTTGTGAGATGCTTGTAGCTGGCGCCTTGTGAGTTGCACGTAGGTGGCGACTTGTGAGATGCTTGTAGCTGGCGCCTTGTGCGTTGCCGCGGACGGCAGGTGCGGTGCCGCGGACGGCAGGTGCGTTGACTCCTTCTTCCCTTGTACGCCTGTCCCCGGAGTTTGGCGGTGAGTTCTCGTGGCTTGGAGGAGAACGAGGTAGCGAAGGCACAGGCGCGGGGTGACCGCTGCCAACCAAATGTAACGGGCTTGTCGGGGGGCGTTTAAAGGGTGTTGATTAAGACTTCAGCTTCCTTAAGGCGAATTATATTCGTAGCCTTTATGTACAAGAAGCGACGGAGCGAGAGCGACTGTCGTTGTGTGTCAGTCGGACTCTCGTGAAGGAGTGGCGAGTTACAGGTTGGAAAATAATTGTTACAATTGGTCACGTATGTCAAGGTGACCTCCACGCACCATCGGAGTGCTAAGTATACAAAACTGAGACGGTAAACACTGACGGACGACATTCCTATAAGGTGGCGTGATCTATCTGTCGTGGGGTTTTTCCATTGACAATTGTATGCCTAATTCGTGGTGATATTAAATAATAATAATACATTGATATCCTACTATAACATCCACCGATTTAATTTTTGTATAGTAGTTATTTGATCGCCCTGTATTCTATGGTAACATATTATAAGACAGCCATGGACTATGAAGGATCATTAACAATAATAAAGGTAAGTTTGCAGTTGTTATTGGATAAGACGAAAAACAGACCCGTAAAAACACTCTAAAGAAGAAAAAAATCATTAAAAAATTGTACATTCGGCATATAACGCGCAGGGCTAAACTTTCAGGCATTTTTTTTATGTGAAAAGGTGCGCGTTATACGCCGGAGAATACTATTCACTTCATTCAGTGGAGAGAGAGAGAGAGAGAGAGAGAGAGAGAGAGAGAGAGAGAGAGAGAGAGAGAGAGAGAGAGAGAGAGAGAGAGAGAGAGAGAGAGAGAGAGAGAGAGAGAGAGAGAGAATATCCATATCACAAAGATATCCACTCTGGCACTCAGTCTCAGCCTCACTCGTCTGAGAAAGAAATAAGAACATAAGAACATAAGAACGCAGGAGTCCGCAAGAGGCCGGTAGGCCTGTACGAGGCAGCTCCTTTGACCCTAAGCTCCCGTGTATCTAACCCCACCTAATATCGCTGTCCATGAATTTATCTAGTCTATTTTTGAATGTGACAATTGTATTGGCACTCACCACATGACTGCTAAGCCTATTCCACTCATCCACCACCCTATTAGTAAACCAATTTTTGCCTATGTCCCTGTTGAATCTGAATTTATCCAGTTTAAACCCGTTACTTCGTGTCCTACCCGGTTCTCTTACCAACAAAACCTTATGAATGTCTCCCTTATTAAAGCCCTTCATCCATTTATAAACCTCGATCATGTCTCCACGCACCCTTCGCCTTTCTAGAGAATGCAAGTTTAACTGTTTGAGTCTTTCCTCGTATGGCAAGTTTCTCAACCCCTGAATCATCTTAGTCATCCTCCTCTGCACCGATTCTAACATTTTGATATCCATTCTATAGTAGGGTGACCAGAACTGAACCGCATAGTCAAGATGAGGTCTAACTAATGCTAAATATAGTTTGAGGAAGACGTTGGGGCTTCTGTTGCTTACGCTCCTTGAAATCCATCCCAGTACCCTATGTGCTCGATTTCTAGCTTGAATGCATTGGGCCCTTGGACGGAGATCAGAGCTCACTAAGACCCCTAAATCCTGCTCGCACCCAGACCTACTTATGAGAGTGTCATTTAAGCAATAGTTATGTGAGGGGTTGTTCCTACCTACACTCAGAATACTGCACTTCCCTACATTGAACTCCATCTGCCATTTATCCGCCCAGTCATATAATCTGTTGAGTTCACCTTGGAGAATACTAGCGTCCTGATCCGACTCAATTACTCTACCGATCTTGGTATCATCTGCAAATTTACTAACATCACTACTAATTCCTGTGTCTAAGTCATTGATATAAATAATAAACAAAAGTGGACCTAATACCGAACCTTGTGGGACCCCACTCGTAACACATCCCCAGTCAGATCTTTTACCATTGATCTGCACTCTGTGCTTCCTATTGCTAAGCCACGCCTTGACCCAGTTCAAAACTTTACCCTCTACTCCGTGAGCCTGTAATTTAAGCAACAGTCGTTGGTGAGGAACTTTGTCAAACGCTTTACTAAAATCAAGATAGATTACATCATAATTTTCATCTCTGTCAACCGCCTCAAATACTTTATTGTAGAAGGACAAGAGATTGGTGAGGCATGACCTACCTTTTGTGAACCCATGCTGCGAGTCGTGAATTAAGCTATGTTTCTAAATGCTCCTGAATGTTCCTGGCTATTATGGACTCCAGCATCTTCCCTATAACCGATGTTAAGCTAATTGGGCGATA
The DNA here is from genome assembly GCF_024679095.1 of Eriocheir sinensis. Classification (NCBI taxonomy): domain Eukaryota; kingdom Metazoa; phylum Arthropoda; class Malacostraca; order Decapoda; family Varunidae; genus Eriocheir; species Eriocheir sinensis. The sequence goes on along the minus strand of NC_066534.1, from coordinate 6,399,870 downwards.
GTTTGAAGCAACTGACCTGTCCCCTTTTTAAAAATCGGCGTCACATTAGCTACTTTCCATAGGCTCGGCACATAGTTAGTATTAACCGACATCTTAAAGATGTCGGTTAGTGGGTCACTGATTATATCACCTAGCTCCTTTAATACCCTCGGAAATATCCCGTCAGGACCTGGCGACTTGTTCTTCTTAAGCTTATCTATCTCATCCTGAACTACTTGCCTGGTAATGATTATATCCCTCAATTTATCGCCATCCCCGCCCTCGTACACCTGAACCCCTTCCGGTATAGTCGTTCGATCCTCCTGTGTGAATACTGAAAGGAAGTAGTCGTTCAACAATGTGCTCATATTTTCGTAATTTTCTACTAGCTCCCCTGTGTTTGATTTCAGCGGTCCAATTTTCTCCCGTGTTTTTGTTCTATACATCTGAAAGAAGCCCTTAGGATTACTTTTCGCCTCATTTGCTACTTTGATCTCATAGTTCGGGTTTGCTATCCTGGTGTTTTTCTTAACTAATCTAGATAGTTCGACGTACCGGCCCCTGAGATGTGTTTCCCCATTCTTTATTTTCTGATAAATTCCCTTCTTTAACCCAATCTCGTGTTTTAGTCCACGAGTCATCCACTTAGGATCATTGTTTTCTTTTCTAAGTGTTCGCTGTGGTATATGCTGTTCTTGCCCCTCTACTATTACTCTAACTAAATTATTGTAAGACATTTCTACCTGGTTCTCCTGGCTCTCCAATCCGCAGTTCTGGCCCTCATGAATCCCTAAATTATCCCAGTTTACCCCTTCAAGATGTCTTCGAAGCCCCTCGTAGTTTGCTCTTCTAAAATCTGGCACTAACACTGGGTTTGGATCACGGGTTACCGCCCAGTCTAACCTAAAACGAACCGTTCTGTGGTCACTATTTCCTAACTCTCCGCCCACCTCCAACTCACGTAGCAAGTTCCCATTATTGGTTAGGACTAAGTCTAATATGTTATCTCCTCTGGTAGGCTCAGTAACTACCTGCTTAAGGAAATTATCTTGTATAACTTCAAGAAAGTCCTCGGCTTCCAGGTCACCCACTTGATCTTCCCAGTCTATATTCCTATAATTAAAGTCCCCCATTACGCAGACATTTCTACTCATACTCGCCCTGCCAATCTCCTGTAGTAATATACTCGTGTCCTGCCTGTTAAGGTTGGGTGGCCTGTATATAACTCCTAGAGTTAGTTTTTCTTTCCCTTTGTAAACGTCCACCCAAACTGATTCTGAATCCATGTTAGTTTTGACTGAGTTGTTAACTAAACATTTAAGTGAGTCTTTAACATATAGCGCAACTCCACCTCCCTTTCTGCCCCTTCTGTCTTTGTGAAACATCTGATAACCCGAAATGTGGGACATCATGAGCGACTGGCTAGTATTTGTACCGGTACCGAGCAGTCTGGTACCGGTACCGTACCGTATAGCTGGTACCGTTAGTACCGGTACTGGTACCGTTACCTGCCCATCCCTATCGTTGAGTAGCGTGGCAGCGTGGGTACTGTATTGTTGTTCAAGTGTCGCACGGAAAGAACTGAGCTCTGCTGTGTGGCCGAGGCGCCGTGTGAGTCCAGTTGCGTGAGACATATGGTGGCCACTCCATAAAATATCGCGTATAAGTGGAAAAAACATGAAAATTAAACATTTATTTGGATTTTGGACCCCGCGTTATTTAAAAAAACGCGTAAAACAAACTCGCGTAAATCGAGTTACCTATATATATATATATATATATATATATATATATATATATATATATATATATATATATATATATATATATATATATATTTTATTTATTTTTTTATTTTTTACAACAAAGTAGGCAGCTCAAGGGCACACAAAAAAAGAAAACAATAATAAAATAGCCTGCTACTCGCTGCTCCTAAAAAAAAAAAAAAAGAGGTGGCCGAAAGCAAGATCAAATACGGGAGGAGAGATGTCCTGATACCCTCCTCTTGAAAGAGTTCAAGTCGTAGGCAGGAGGAAATACAGATGAAGGAAGATTGTTCCAGAGTTTACCAGGATCAAAATAATACCTTGAAAGATGGAAGGAGGGCTGGGTTCAAACGGTGGAAATGGCCTCTCTCTCTCTCTCTCTCTCTCTCTCTCTCTCTCTCTCTCTGACACTTATCATCAACGCCACCATCACGACCACCATCATCACCACCATCATCATCATCACCACCATCATCATCACCATCATCACCACCATCATCACCACCAGCAACATCATCACCACCATCATCATCACCACCATCATCATCACCAACATCACCATCATCATCATCACCATCATCATCACCACCATCATCACCACCATCATCACCACCATCATCACCATCATCATCACCACCATCATCACCATCATCATCACCATCATCACCATCATCACCACCATCATCATCACCATCATCACCATCATCACCACCATCATCATCACCACCATCACCATCACCACCATAATCATCACCACCATCATCACCACCATCATCATCACCACCATCATCATCACCACCATCATCATCACCACCATCATCATCACCACCATCATCACCACCACCATCATCACCACCATAATCATCACCACCATCACCATCATCACCATCATCATCACCATCATCATCACCACCATCATCAACACCACCACCATCATCACCACCACCATCATCACCACCATAATCATCACCACCATCATCACCACCATCATCATCACCACCATCATCATCACCACCACCATCATCACCACCACCATCATCACCACCATCATCATCACCACCATCATCACCACCACCATCATCACCACCATCATCACCACCATCATCACCACCATCATCATCACCACCATCATCATCACCATCATCATCACCACCATCATCATCACCACCATCATCATCACCACCACCATCATCACCACCACCACTACCATCACCACCATCATCACCACCACCACCATCATCATCACCACCATCATCACCATCATCATCATCACCACCATCATCATCACCACCATCATCATCATCACCATCATCATCACCATCATCATCACCACCATCATCATCACCACAATCATCATCACCACCATCATCATCACCACCACCATCATCACCACCACCATCATCACCACCAACATCAACACCACCACCATCATCACCATCATCACCACCATCATCACCACCATCATCACCATCATCACCAACATCATCACCACCACCATCATCACCACCATCATCATCACCACCATCATCACCACCATCATCATCATCATCACCATCATCACCATCATCATCACCATCATCATCACCACCATCATCATCATCACCACCATCACCATCATCACCATCACCACCATCATCATCACCACCATCACCATCACCACCATCATCATCACCACCATCATCACCACCATCATCACCACCACCATCATCACCACCATCATCATCACCACCATCATCATCACCATCATCATCACCACCATCATCATCACCACCATCATCACCATCATCACCATCATCACCACCATCAGCATCACCACCATCACCATCATCACCAAAAGGAGGAAGAAGGATGAAGAAGAAGAGGAAGAAGAGGAGGAAATAGAGGAAGAGGAGGAGAGGAGGAAGAAGAAGAAGGAAGGAGAGGAAGATGCAGAAGAGGAGGAAAAAGAGGAAGAAGAAAAGGAAGAGGAAGAAGAAGAGGTAGGGGAGGAAAGGAGGAAGAAGCTAGAAGAGGAAGAAGAAGAGGACGAGAAGCTAGGAAGAGGTGGAAAAGTATAGAAGAAGAGGAGGAAGAAGAGGAAGAAGAGGGAGGAAAAGAGGAAGGGACAATAAGGAGGAAGAAGAGGAAGAAGGAAGAAGGAAGACTAGGAAGAGTAGGAAGAAGAGTAAGAAAAGGAGGAAGAGGATGAAGAAGAGGAAGAGGAAGAAGAGGAGGAAATAGAGGAAGAGGTGGGAGAGGAGGAAGAAGAGAAAGAGGAAGAGGAGGAAGAAGAAGAGCAAAATCAAGAAAAAGGAAGAAGAAGATGAGAAGGAAGAAGAAAAGGAAGAGTGAGAGGAAGAATGAGGAAGAAGAGTAGGACGAGAAGCTAGGAAGAGGAGGAAAAGTAGGAAGCAGAGGAAGAGGAAAAGGAAAAAGAAGAAGAGGAAGAGGAGGGAAAGAGGAAGAGGGAAAAGGAGAAAGAAGAGGAAGAGGAGGAAGAAGAGGAAAAGGAGGAAGAAGAGGAGTAATTAAAGGAGGAAGAGCAGGAAGAAGAGTAAGAGGAAGAAGAGGAGGAAATAGAGGAGGAGGAGGAAGAACAGGAAGAGGAGGAAGATGAAGAAGAAGAGGAAGAAGGAAGAAGAGGAAGAGGCAGAAGAAAAGGAAGAGGAAGAAAAAGAGGCGAGAAGCTAGCGAGAAAAGGAAAAGGAGGAAGAGGAGGAAGAAGAGGAAGAGGAAGAAGAAAAGGAGAAAGAAGAGGAAGAGGAGGAAGAAGAAAAGGAGAAAGAAGAGGAGGAGGAAAAGAAGGAAGAAGAGGAAGAAGAAGAAGAAAAGAAGGAAGAATAGGAAGAGGAGGAAGAAGAAGAAAAGAAGGAAGAATAGGAGGAAGAGGGAGAAAAGGATTTTATTTCTTGAGAGTTTCTTTTCACTCATTATTCACTATTGCTTTACACCATTGATTAGGTTCCAGTACTTAGTGTTCACGAGCGTTATTGTTGTTCAGAAAAATCAATACGATGCTGGCTATACGAGGGCGAAAAATCTCAAGGGGTCGGAACGTATAGGGTTAAGTGAGTCTTTAACATATAGCGCAACTCCACCTCCCTTTCTGCCCCTTCTGTCTTTGTGAAACATCTGATAACCCGAAATGTGGGACATCATGAGCGACTGGCTAGTATTTGTACCGGTACCGAGAGAGAGAGAGAGAGTGTGCACTGACGTCACACCGCTTCTCTTTTGTTTTAGGAGAAACATCTGTCAGCCATTTTGGGATGCAAGAGCGATCAGCTGAGGACCTGCCGCCTGATGATGGCTAGCCCGTGCCTGCCGTCTTCATGACACAATCTAAGTGAATATGCAAATAATCTGGACAGTGAGACTAGGTTTCGTTATATAACAATCCATTAGGCTGCCAAATGATGATGGACATACAGTATATACATTTATTATCAAACTTCAAGATATATTTGATATTAAGAACAATGAATATATGACTAATTTAATCCCGGGCATCCCCGGGCGGTTTTTAGTAAGAACATAAGAACGTATGGGGTTCGCAAAAAGCCCACTGCTCTATACTTGGCAGCCCCTGTCTACCTACCGTGAGTGGCAGTGTAGCACCTATCAGTAACAGTAATAGATGGGCCACTAAAACACACAGTAACATATGGACACTAACACACCCAGTAATAGATGGACACTAACACCCACCCACCCACCCACCCACACACACACAGTAATAGATACACTATCACCCACACAGTAATAGATGGGCCACTAACACACCCACCCACACAGTAATAGATGGACACTAACACCCACATCCACACAGTAATAGATGGACACTAACACCCACATCCACACAGTAATAGATGGACACTAGCACCCACACCCACACAGTAATAGATGGGTCACTAACACCCACACCCAAACAGTAATAGATGGACACTAACATCCTCACCCACACAGTAAAAGATGGACACTAACACCCACACCCACACAGTAATAGATGGACACTAACACACCCACCCACACAGTATGAGATGGACACTAACACACACACACTCACACAGTAATAGATGGACACTAAAGCCCACACCCACACAGTAATAGATGGACACTAACACACCCACCCACACAGTAACAGATGGACACTAACACCCACACCCACACAGTAATAGATGGGTCACTAACACCCACCCACACAGTAATAGATGGGCCACTAACACCCACACCCACACAGTAAGAGATGGACACTAACACACACACACTCACACAGTAAAAGATGGACACTAACACACCCACCCACACAGTAATAGAATCGATGGACACTAACACCCACACCCACACAGTAATAGATGGACACTAACACCCACACCCACACAGTAATAGATGGACACTAACACACCCAACCACGCAGTAAGAGATGGACACTAACACACACACTCACACAGTAATAGATGGATAATAACACACCCACCCACACAGTAACAGATGGACACTAACACCCACACCCACACATTAATAGATGGGTCACTAACACCCACCCACACAGTAATAGATGGGCCACTAACACACCCACCCACACGGTAATAGATGGGGCACTAAAACACCCACCCACACGGTAACAGATGGGGCACTAACAGAGGAGCTCTCTTGCGGTAAATATGTGCCTCACAAAATGGCGGGCCTTTGTGGGGCAGCTCTCTTTAGGGCCGTACATTAAATCCATCCGCCAAGGTCGGCGAATGCCTGGCGAAGTTACGCTTGGCGATCGTGTCAGTGAGGAAGGCCGTACTTTAAACACTCATTTTTCTCCAGCGGTGGCGATCGCCAGTCTTGGCGACCGAAAGTGATCGCCCGCGCTAACACTCCCAAAGCCTGCTAGATGTAGCACCGTATCGACTAAAAAGCGCGGGAAATTTGTATGGTGCATATTCATCCTTCGCATACATTATATGCTGAGTACCCGCTTTGGGTACATCAGGGTCTCCTTCAACGAAATTTATCAAAAACATGACGGTAATTACTATTTTTCGTTTCGAAATATGTACAAAAACAAAATATGAGGAATATATACATATATATATATATGAAAAGGGCCTCTGACCCCGCACCTGGGGAAATAATATAAAGTTGGAAATCGTCCGACGAATGATGTAGATGGCATGGGCATGGGTGGGTGTGGTGGATACAACCGCTGCCGCTGCACTGGCGCCTCACCCATGCAGTCCTCAGTGGTCTAGGGATTGAGTGAAGAAAATTTATTAAGCCCTCGAGAAATGTGAATGTGTGTGTGTGTGTGTGTGTGTGTGTGTGTGTGTGTGTGTGTGTGTGTGTGTGTGTGTGTGTGTGTGTGTGTGTGTGTGTGTGTGTGTGTGTGTGTGTGTGTGTGTGTGTGTGTGTGTGTGTGTGTGTGTGTGTGTGTGTGTGTGTGTGTGTGTGTGTGTGTGTGTGTGTGTGTGTGTGTGTGTGTGTGTGTGTGTGTGTGTGTGTGTGTGTGTGTGTGTACATGTGTGTGTGTGTGTGTGTGTGTGTGTGTGTGTGTGTGTGTGTGTGTGTGTGTGTGTGAGTGTGTGTGTGTGTGTGTGTGTGTGTGTGTGTGTGTGTGTGTGTGTGTGTGTGTGTGTGTGTGTGTGTGTGTGTGTGTGTGTGTGTGTGTGTGTGTGTGTGTGTGTGTGTGTGTGTGTGTGTGTGTGTGTGTGTGTGTGTGTGTGTGTGTGTACATGTGTGTGTGTGTGTGTGTGTGTGTGTGTGTGTGTGTGTATGTGTGTGTCCCGCTAAAAGAATCCAAAGAAAGATAAGTCAGTTTCGGGAGGAGAGGTGTCCTGATACCCTCCTCTTGAAAGAGTTCAAGTCGTAGGCAGGAGGAAATACAGATGAAGGAAGATTGTTCCAGAGTTTACCAGCGTGAGGGATGAAAGAGTGAAGATGCTGGTTAACTCTTGCATAAGGGGTTTGGACAGTATAGGGATGAGCATGAGTAGAAAGTCGAGTGCAGCGGGGCGGGAGGGGGAGGCATGCAGTTAGCAAGTTCAGAAGAGCAGTCAGCGTGGAAATATCGATAGAAGATAGAAAGAGAGGCAACATTGCGGCGGAATTTAAGAGGTGAAGACTATCAGTATGAGGAGGAGAGCTGATGAGACGAAGAGCCTTTGCCTCCACTCTGTCCAGAAGAGCTGGGAGCCCCACATGAGATGCATACTCCATACGAGGGCGGACAAAGGCCCCTGTATATGGACAGCAACTGTGCAGGGGAGAAGAACTGGCGGAGACGGTACAGAACGCCCAGCCTCGAGGAAGCTGATTTAGTAAGAGATGAGATATGAAGTTTCCAGTTGAGATGTTGAGTTAAGGATAGACCGAGGATGTTTAGTGTTGAGGAAGGTGATAGCTGGGTGTTGTCAAAGAATAGGGATAGTTGTTTGGAAGATTGTGTCGAGTGGATAGGTGGAAACTGTGTTTTGAGGCGTTGAAGGACACCAGGTTCTTCTTGCCCCAATCGGAAATAATAGTAAGGTCTGAGGCTAAGCGTTCTGCAGCCTCCAACCTTGAGTCGTTAAGTTCTGTGGGTGTGTGTGTGTGTAGAAGTTGAATAATGCATGTGTGTGTGTGTGTGTGTGTGTGTGTGTGTGTGTGTGTGTGTGTGTGTGTGTGTGTGTGTGTGTGTGTGTGTGTGTGTGTGTGTGTGTGTGTGTGTGTGTGTGTGTGTGTGTGTGTGTGTGTGTGTGTGTGTGTGTGTGTGCTGGATCCTCGAATGACTGATTAGGGCAGTGGTTCCCAACCTTTTTTTCAGGCGACCCCAATCATGCACCTCTAGACATTACCGCGACCCCCAGGAAAAGTACTTAGCGACCCCAGGGTTGGGAAAGGGGGGATTAGGAGAATTTGAGGGTGTGACAGTAAGCACGCGATTTCTTGTACCCGCTAATCCCTTCCGAGGGATAATTCCGACAGGGTGCGCCCATGACCTCTGTGCAGCTGTCCACCTGCCAGCATGTATATATGCTCGTCACCAAATGATTGAAATCAGTCACTTTACAATTTTCATTGTGTAGTGTGCACCATGGCGTCCTGTTCGGAGACTTCTGTTTCCCGATCATCTCCCTTATCCTCAGTTGATAAGGAGATGCTGGTCGACCTCATCAAGGAGTTTATTGAGGTCATCAGTGACAAGGAAACAAAGTTTTATGCCGTTAACAAGAAGGCAGCGGCGTGGCAGGAGGTAGCCAGGAGGTTCAGTGACATGACTGGCAACAGGAAGACGCCGCAGCAATTCAGAAAAATATGGGACAACATCAGGAACAAGTAAGTAACATTGATTATAGTATCTAGTCATGTATTGGATGTCCGCATCCGCTTCCGCATCCTCGGGTTATCCGCATAATTTTACCGGAGGAGGCAGGCGTCTTGAATCCTCATGAAGCGATACTACATAGTCTTGAAAAAATATGTAAATACATCGATATTTATAAAACTTGCTTGAGTTATTGCAAAAATAAATTAGTGCGTCTTTTCTAATTCGTTCAACTTCTCATGCTACTGCAGACATAGTAAAACAACTCAAATTTATGCCTTTCGCCAGCGGGAAAGGAAGCCTCCGCCTGGACTATCGTTCGGCGGCAAGTTCCGTTACTATTTCGTCCTCAGCGCTGGCGAGGCTTAGCCCGGCGAAGCGTTCATTCCGTCTAATGGTACCAAATATCGGATCGCCCGGAGAACTCCAGTGCCAGGCCTGGTGAAAGGTTTTTAAAGTATGGCGCGGTTATCTGAGCAACGGCCGCGCCATACGAAACCGCGTCATAGGAATAACTAAACCTATGGAGAAAATACAATTTGGTTCTGGCCCTTGTCATTTTGCCCCACCCACACCCATCTTTTTTCCGTTCGTTCTAAAGCGTCTTCCATTTAGACAAAACCCGGAACCAGGTTCCGGTTAAACCCAGACCCGGGTCTGGGTTCTCGCGCCGTAAATGGAACGCATTTAGGCGGATATGTAGTAAACATTCTTTTTCTTTTGACCTGTATCGCTCCTTAGGTCCCCTCCCCTCCCTCGCCCGGCCACAAAACTTTTGCCCCGCCATACATATATGGATCTCCACATGTTTATTCATCCAACTGTTCTCGTTAAAGTCCACAACGGGCCTCTTGCTGGGCCCGAAATGAAAATTTCAACCCCCCACCCACCGCACCACTCTTAACCTATTATTCATGGTTTTCGGCACATATCTATGGCTAAATTTGTAACTGGCATACAGTACCTACAATTTTGGATCACCAGGTACCACCTGGGTGCAGTGATTGTAGCAAAAAATACCAAAATATGGGAAAAAAAAAGACATGCACATGGCGGCGGCGGCGATAGTCTTGGTCATGGTCTGGGTCTTGGGTTGAAAGTGATCGCGCTACCCTGCTCTGCCGTCGGGTCCCTCCGGGTCACCCAGATCCTTTAAAATGGGTGCAGGATGTGGCGTCAGCTGATCAGTTCCGCTAAATGGAATACGCCAGACCATGACCCAGAAACGGGTTAGGCTAAATGGAAATCTAAGTGCTTCCATTGCATTTCACCTCTTTGTGCCACCATAACCACCGCAGATTCCTTTTCATCCTCTGTTGCAAGGAGCTTGTCAGCCAGAACAGCTTGTGATGCATGTTTAAACGTCGTCAGGAAGATCAGCGGACGCAATTTTGCTGCCAGAACAGCTAGTAAACGTCGGTAGAAAGATCAGCGGACACCATTTTGCTGCCAGTGTGACGCCGTTACCATAGCAACGACGATGCTTTACTGAGAGGCGAACAAAAGCGTTTGATAGAGGGGTCCGGGTTGTCTGGGCGCACGGGGCGGCCTGAGTCGCTCTCTCAAACGCACGTGCCAAATAATATTTTTGTCGATTTCGGGTTGGCGGGTAAATAGTTGGGCGTGATTGGGCGTTTTTTGGGCGGAATGTGGCGGCGGCGCGGCGGGTTCCCAGCACTCCTGTGTTTGAGAGAGCAACTCGGGCCGCCCAGGGCGCCCCGATCACCCGTACTCCTCTATAAAACGCTTTTGTGCGCCTCTCAGTTAAGCCTCGTCGTTGCTATAGTAACGGCGTCTCACTGGCAGCAAAATGGCATCCGCTGTTTTTCCTGACGACGTTTGAACATGCATCACAAGCTGTTCTGGGTGACGAACTCCTTGCAACAGAGGATGAAAAGGAAGCTGCAGTGGTTATGGTGGCAGAGAGAGGTGAAATGCAATGGAAGCACTTTAGTGTTTGTTTGGGCCACCATATTTGCTGATGACGTCATCACAGCACGGAGGCGCTCCACCTCTCCAAACCGAGCTGCAGCGGGCGGTCCGAGTTGGCAACTCGGGCTGCGGCATCACACGTTTGAGAGCACCCGGAGCAGTTCGGACAGGGGAGACCACGAACCGCGTCATAGATGGTTTTACCCGCATGATCTGAACATACGGTTCTGAAACCATACCGCGTCATAGGAAACCGCGCCTTACGAATCCGCGTCATACGCGACTTGACTGTATATATATATATATATATATATATATATCTATATATATATATATATATATATATATATATATATATATATATATATACAATAGTTCAATAGTTCTCAAGGGCACAGCACAAGTTAATCAGGCACACAGAGGCACGACAGACACGCACACCACGCTCCAGCAAGCAGACACTCAGTTGAGCAATCCGACAAACCCAAACACGCGTCTAACTCCCTCCGGTGGCCGCGGGCTCCCCTCTCTAGTCTCCATAACCCCTGCATTGCTCACCCCGACCCTTGGACCATGCCAGCCACGATTTCATCACATTACACATGCAATCACACCCACATGTGTAACACTATCCACCCCCTTCAAAGGCAGTCGACCCGGCCGCCCCAACATACATAAAGAAAATACATGATATAAAGAAAATTAATCAGTCCTCTGGAACATCGCAGAAGTCTCTCATCCAACACGGCCTTCGCTGCTCCCGCCGAGGTCGCTGCTGTGGAGGTGCTGGCGACGGTAGGCAGGCGGCGGCACCCAGAGGGGCGTCAGCAGCCCCAAGTCCTTGCTCGGGGTCGCCACTGACGTCTACCGCTTCGCCCGCACCGCCCAAGTACTCGTCCGCTCCTTGGTCGACTTCTGACACGTCCTCTTCGCTGCTGCTGGGGCTTACGTTCTCTTCTTCTCCGCCGTGGCCCCAGGAGTAGCGCCCTGGACCGTGGTAACGCCACAGCCGGTCCACGTGGACAACAGACGGGCGCTTCCGTCCCCGTCGAATCCGGTAGGTGACGTCAGAGAGGGCTGCCACCACAGTGTACGGCCCCTCCCAGGGGCTCTGTAGCTTCGGCGAGAGCCCTCGCTTCCGGCCTGGGTTATGCAGCCACACTCTGTCACCCACGGAGTAGCTCACGTCCCTCATGCACCGGTCGTATGTCTCCTTCATGGCCTGGCCTGCCACCTTGAGCTTGCCCCGCACGCGTCGATGCTCCTCAGCCAGGCTTTCCTGCAGTGCCGCTGCGAAACCAGAGGTGACGGTGGGCAAGCTCACGTCGGGAGGCCGCCCCGTGGCCAAATCCACCGGTAGCCTGAGCTCCCGGCCGAACATGAGGCGGGCGGGTGTGAAGTCCGTCGCCTCATGCACAGCGGACTGGTACGCCATCAGCATAGCGGGCAGTTTGACGTCCCAGTCTTCTTGGCCTTCCCCGCAATACTTGGCCAGCTGTTGCGCAAGGGTCCGGTTAGAGCGCTCCACCATGCCGTCAGACTGCTGGTGGAGGGGCGTCGTCCGGGTCTTGCGCACCCCTAACAGCTCGCAACACTCCCGGAATACTCGTGACTCAAACTCACGGCCCTGGTCAGAGTGCAATTCTGCAGGCACGCCGAACCGGGTAAAGAATTCATTCACTAGCACGCCCGCCACGGTCTCGGCCTCGAGGTTAGGGAGTGCATACGCCTCGGGCCACTTGATGAAATAGTCCATCACCACACAGATGTACTGGTTACCCCGTGGCGTGAGAGGCAGTGGGCCGGCAATGTCCACAGCCACCCGCTCCATGGGCGCCCCCACGCAGTAGGCTACACCTGTAACGGGGCTCGGTTTCTCTTGTCGGGGCCCTTCTTAACACTGCACACGTCACACGCTCTACACCTCTCGGACACGTCACTTCGCATGCCCACCCAGTAGAAGCACTGACGGAGACGGCACAGGGTCTTTTTCTCGTCCAAGTGGCCACTTGTAAGTCCGGCATGCAACTCCCTCAGCACCTCAGCGCGCAAGGCTCGGGGCACTAACACAACGTACGCGTCACCGCCCACTCCGCTCAACGCCACCCAGCGCTTCACTAACACGCCATGCTCGTCCACTCGCAAAATTTCCCACTGATCAACTAGGCACTTGGTGGCAGGGCTCTCTGCCGCCACTGCCTCCCAGCCGGGGCGCTCCCCGCCAGCCTCGAGCCACTGGATGATGGGAGCGAGATCCGAGTCCTCACGCTGTGCCTCACGCCACTTGTCATCCCCCTCAGCGGCGCCCGCTAACACCTGCAGGCGGAGGCACACAGCGTCAGGGTCCTTCCGGGCAGTGTGAGCAGCCAGCCTCACACGGGCGTCGACTCAGACTGTCAGCGTTGCAGTGGACAGTGACACTGGACACGGCCCGGGCGGTGGACGATGCGGTAGTTGTACTGCTCGAGGCGCCCCAACCACCTCGCCAGTTGACCCTCCGGCATCTTCAGGGTCTTCAACCACTGCAGGGCAGCGTGGTTGGTCCGGACGGTGAACTCAGCGCCGTACAGGTACGGGTGGAAGTGCTCGAGACTCTTCACCACCGCCAGCGGCTCCTTCCCCGTCACACAGTAGTTGCGCTCAGGCCTACTGAACTTGGCGCTGTAGTAGGCCACGACGTTCTCATTTCCGTCCTTCACCTGTGACAGGACCGCCCCGACGCCCTCTGCACTGTCGTCGATGTCCAACAGGTAGGGGAGCTTCGGATCTGGATAACGCAGGACCGGTGCTTCCACCAGGGCCTTCTTCAGGCCGTCGAACGCGGCCTGGCACGCCTCGTCCCACAGGAAGCACACCCCTTTTCTGGTGAGCCGGTGGAGAGGGGCTGCTACGCTGGCGAAGTCCCGCACAAAGCGGCGGTAGTATGTGCACAGGCCCAGGTAGCTCCTGACTTCCGCCACGTTGGTGGGAACGGGCCACTTCTCCACCACTGCCACCTTCTGCGGGTCGGTGAGCACGCCGTCCCGACTGACGACATGCCCCAGGAATGGCACCTCGTGCTGGAAGAGCGAGCACTTCTTGGGGCTGAGCTTGAGGTTGGCCTTCCTCAGCCGCTGCAGAACCTCCTCCAGCCGCTCCAGCTCCTCCTCGAAGATGTAGCGGGCAAGTCCCCGCTGAAAGCACTTACCAGTGACTCCAGTGAAAATTGAGTGCGAAGCGCAGACTCTCTTGTTTCGTCGCCTTAAGTGTTTTCATTGTCGCGTCCATGTCTTGTTGCGTTCTCATTGTTTATATTTATTGTCACTCGTTTATCTTCGACTGTCCGTCCACGTCCTCCTGTTGTCCTCTTTTACATATTGTTTGCCACATACACTCACACTTCAATGTCATTCACACCACAATATTCACATAAACGCATACACACACAAACACCTTTTCTATGTATTGTGTTTGTCTTAATGACCTGTTTGTATTTTTGTGAATAAAAAACACTGACAGATATTGACTTTGTATCCGTGAACCAATTAACGTCAGAACACTCACTAAACACCAACAATTGGTGACCGTGCAGTGTTGTTATGGTTCAAGGTGGTTTGAAACCGGTGCCGTTTTAAGGGCACTTTCACCCAGAGCGGTGGACCTGGGTCTGAAATGATCCATTCGTCTACCCTCTCCTAGGACAATAAACTTCAACGCCGCTTGGGGTTCGTGAGATTGAGCCCCAAGTCAGGAGAAGCATTACGCCCTGGGCGTAGTTGCCACCTTTAGGGTTTCCCCCCGCCATCACCCAGGCACCCTCTGTGCCCCCTCTCCAGGCGCCTTCTGCGCCTCCTCCAGGCACCTTCTGTGCCCCTTCAGGCACCTTCTGCGCCTCCTTCAGGCACCTTCTGTGCCCCCTTCAGGCACCTTCTGCGCCTCCTTCAGGCACCTTCTGTGCCCCTTCAGGCACCTTCAGCGCCCTTTTCAGGCACCTTCTGTGCCCCCTGGCGTTCCTTCCAGCGCTGAACCCCCCGACCCCTCCTCCGAGCCTTTCTGCTAGTACTACGAGTGAGCTCCTGTACATCGTATGACACTCCACCTAGAGTGACTAGACACTCAAACAAAGTGCGACACATTACCCACTGAGACATGCACAGTGCCACACCAGACTCAGTGTACACGCTAACACACTTCACACAAGACTCAGTACGTGAGACACGCAAACAGTGTGATACCCCACTGGGATTACTAGCTGCCCCCTGGATTAACCACCGCCTCCTGGATTTATCACCGGCGTTTTGGATTACCTTACTCTCCTGTGAATTCCTTACATACAGTGCAGCGGTTTTCTCATCAACAATTCAGTGCAGCAAGTCCCCATCAACAGCTAGTGTCACAATGTTACATACTAAGCGTGCAGTGTTGTGTTACAGTGCCTTCTTGGACACTGGTTCGCCCCCTGAGCCACTGAGGCCCCTGGCAAACGCCAGCGCCTAAAACACGCAGTCGTTCGACGTCCTCACGGACTGCCGAGGCCCCTGGCACGCTGGCTGCTGGCGCCTTTAACACGTAGTTCATTCTACTCTCACGGTCTGCCGAGGCCCCCGGCACGCTGGCAGCTAGCGCCTTCACACGCAGTTCCCTCGACGCTCTCTCGGACAGCCGTGGCCCTGGCCCGTTTACGCCAGCGCCCTTGCCAATCTGCTCCACACCGTTCAACTTCACCATGACTGACGACGACAACTCTTCCTCTGCAACAGCGGTGTCCTTCAGAGCACCACTCTTCTGCTCAGGACTCGTCTACGCGGTTTGCGATTTTGGAGTGCGGATTCAAGCCTTCCAGGATCTTTTAACCAGCCAACCACCCAACCCAACCCAACCAGCTCAACCCACACAGCCCCACTCACGCAGCCCCACTCACGCAGCCCCACTCACGCAGCCCAACTCTCGCTGCTCAACTCCTCGCTGCTCAACTCCTCGCTGCTCAACTATTCGCTGCTCAACTCCTAGTTGCTCAACACCTTAGCTCGACTCACCGCAGCTGAACTCACAGCGCAACTCACCGCGCAACGCAACTCAACTCAACACAACTCGCCGCAACGCAACACCGTCTGTACCACAAAACCCCCGCACCATGAAGTTATCGTTCTTTCTTCGAAGTCACTGGGAGGGGAGTGCTGTAGCGGGCAAGTCCCCGGTGAAAGCACTTACCAGTGACTCCAATGAAAACTGAGTGCGAAGCGCAGGCTCTCTTATTTCGTCGCATTAAGTGTTTTCATTGTCGCGTCCATGTCTTGTTGCGTTCTCATTGTTTATATTTATTGTCACTCGTTTATCTTCGACTGTCCGTCCACGTCCTCCTTTTGCCCTCTTCTACATATTGTTTGCAACACTTCAATGTCATTCACACTACACAACATTCACATAAACGCATACACAGACAAACACCTTTTCTATGTGTTGTGTTTGTCTTAATGACCTGATTGTATTTTTGTGAGTAAAAAACCCTGACGGATATTGCCTTTCTGTATCCGTGAACCAGTTAGCATCAGAACACTCACTAACCACCAACAAAGGTACTCCCGAAGACGATGATGTCATCGATGTAGACGAGTGCCGTCTTGCACTGCAAGCCGTCCAAAACCCTCTCCATCAAACGCTCAAAGCAACCAGGGGCGTTACAGAGACCGAAGGGCATAATGTTGAACTGCCACAAGCCCTGCTCGAAGGAAAAGGCGGTCTTCGGCTTGTCCTCCTCTGCCATCTCCACCTGGTGGTAACCCGACTTCAGGTCGGGTGTGGCCCCCACCAGCGCGTCGAGCGTGTCGTCGATCCTCGGCAGGGGGTGAGTCCTTGACAGCCAAATCATTTAGCGCCCGGTAGTCCACACAGAAGCGTTGCGTGCCGTCCTTCTTTTTAACCAGGACTACCGCTGGGGACCAAGGACTGTCTGACCGCTTAGTCACCCCCTGCGCCGCCAGCTCGTTGACAGTTGACAGTGCGGCCCTCCCCAGCGCCACCTGCAGGTCCCCAGAGTGCGCCTGCTTGACGTAGATCTGCAGCTGCTGGTCCTGCAGGGCGTCAATAAAGAAGTCGCGGGCCAGTACCACGATCATCTCTTCCGGGGCCGCGGGGTACGCCCTCCTTATCAGCGCCTCCACGTCCTGCGCCAGCTGCGACAGCGTCTCGCCCAGCTCGGGAGTTCGCTTCTTCAGGTGGGCTCGGTATGCCTCGGCCTGGTGGTGATGCCCGAAACGACGCCGCAGGGCTTCCGTCATGCTCCCGAAAGAAGCACGTTGGGCCGGCGGAGGGTGTCCGAGCACTTCAACCGTGGGGCCCCGTAGCGCTGTTGCCAACTGGAGCGCCTTCTCAGCCTCGCTCCAGCCTTGGGCAGCAGCTAGCATCTCGAATTGGGCGACATAGGCCTCCCAGGCCAACTTCCCGTCGTATTCTGCCGGCTTACGCCTCCCTGAACGCCGGGAAACAGAGGGGCTGTGTGATGGAGAGCTCAGCTCACGTGGGCTGCGGGCCGGCCGGCAAGGAGACGGAGGGGGTGATGGAGGCAACGAGGCGGCTTGAGGAAGTCCCGGTCTGCCGCCAGCTGGACACAAGGGAACGGTCCCGATGGCTCCCCAGCCTCCTGCAGCAGCTACCGGCTCCGACACGACACCGGAGCGCCGCTAACCTGACGGAGGCGCAGACGGAGAAAATGCGCTACACCCTGGCTCAGTAAGCGGACGTGTTCAGCAGGGGTGACTTGGACCTGGGCCGCACGAGCTTGGTGAAGCACAGCATCAACACGGGAAATATTGCGCCCATCAAGAGCCCGCCCCGACGTATCACACCAGCCAGGCGGGAGGAAATGCAGCGCACTGTCAACGAGCTGGCGGCCCAGGGGGTGATTGAGCGATCATATAGTCCTTGGTTCCCAGCGGTAGTCCTGGTTGAGAAGGAGGGCACGCAGCTCTTCTGTGTGGATTACCGGGCGCAAAATGATGTGACTGTCAAGGACTCTTACCCACTGCCGAGGATCGACGGGGCTGCGAAGCACCGGGGGTCCCTGCCAAGGGCCCCAAGCGGACCCCAGCAGATCCGCCACCCCGGCGTTTGACGCCGGACAAGTGAGGCTTCTTGTTCCTCCGCATGTGACGTTGCCACATCGCGCAGCTGCCTCTCCACCTACCTCAGACCTCGGACCTCACCTTCCAGACTCTGCATCTTCTCCAGCAGTTCACTCCTGACGCTGTCACAAGCCCAGTCCGTGTACTGCTCAGTTTCCACCTTTAGAGACGAGAGACTGCTCTGCAAAACCTCGACAAGATGGCCACTCATCCGCCCTCCTGGCCACCTCGTCGATCTTCCTCGCTTGCTCGTCTGCCCTCTGAGCCTGCTCGAGTACCATCTGGGCAGGGATTCACAGACATACTAACTATGAACTAACATAACTACGCACTATTGATTTAGCGACCGACGTTAACTTCAGATCCACAAAGCAACCCTTACATTGTAGTTAGAGGCAGCTAGGCCGCTGACTGGTTGATGACGTCATTGGCCTTGCAGCGAATCACAAGCATGTTTACAAAACCATCAGCCAATCGTAGGGAGCCCCTCCAGCTGCTGGTTCAAAAACAACCCATTCTCTTTTCCCATTTTTCTTCCTTTTAAGGCAAAATGTACTAAATCGTAAGCAAATAACTTAATTATTTCGTAGTTTGCTGCACATTCACGTCAAGGTAACTCTGCTGTTCGATGTCTTGTTATCTAAGAACATGCTTAAGGGGAAGAAAAAGAAGATATGGAGATTGAGGCAGGAAGAAAGCAAATTAAAAATAATATGGCAGAAAATATCGAGGCAGACAGGAACCAAGGACGGAAGGAAGGAACGAGGGAAAATTAAGACTGTCTTGCCATATCTGCAGCCCAACTCATGGGCTGTCATCCAACAAAGACCAGGGCCCGAATTCACAAACAGACTCAATAACTACGAACTAACATAACTACGCACTATTGATTTAGCTACCGACGTTAGCGTCAGATTCACAAAGCAAACCTTAAATTGTAGTTAGAGGCGCGCTAAGTCAGAGAGGCCGCTGATTGGTTGATGACGTCATTGGCCTTGCAGCGAATCGCAAGCACGTTTACAGAACCGTCAGCCAATCCTAGGGAGCCCCCTCCAGCTGCTGGTTCAAGAAACCCATTCTCTATTCCCATTTTTCTTCCTTTCAAGGCAAACTGTACTAAATCGTAATCTACGAATTCAATTATTTCGTTGTTTTCTGGACATTTACGTCAAGGTAATTCTGCTGTTCGATGTCTTGTTACCTACGAACATGCTTAAGATGAAGAAAAAGAAGATACGGAGGAGATTGAGGCAGGAAGAAAGCAAATAGAAATATGGGACAGATATCGAGGCAGACAGAACGAAGGACGGACGGAAGGAATAGGGAAAATTAAGACTGTCTTGCCATATCTGCGGCCCAACCCATGGGCTAGCTGTCACCCGACAAAGGTCCATGGTCCCTCCACGGATGGGGGCGGTGTCAAGGGCAAAATTGAGCCCGGGCATCCACATGCCTCTGTTATCTTAGCTCAAACTCGTGTATGTGGGGTTCTTTTCGACTGATATGGCGTCTAGAACTAGCATGATCATCCTTCTTTATTATGATAACAAAGAACATGTCAAAATTTGCCTCATTAAATAAGAAAGTACATAAAGATCGGCAGCTTTTCCTCGTCGCCAAGCCATCCTCCAGCAGCGCTCCGACACTCATGATCGCACATCCATTTTTCTAAGAAAATAGGATACCAATCACATATACATCAATATATTTCCACAGGTGAATACTTAGGGCATGTTCACACTAAGTTGCGACACCTGAGATTCATTAATAATGACAGGGGAAGGAAAAATATAGGCCCCTGTCATCGACAAAATTGAGCCTCGGGCAGAATTGAGCCTGGGCATCTATATGCCTCAGATTTCTTCGCTATTATATATTGTAAGATCGTTCTGTTGACATGTATGGGTAAATTAACGCTTTCTGTATCTACATATAGAAGGAAAACGCAAAATTCTCCCTAGTAAATCAGAAATTACATAAAGTTCGGCAACTTTTCCTCGTCGCCAAGCCATCCTCCACGGCAGGCAGAGAAGGGAGGTCTGGTAATTCCCCGGCCGGGTGTTGCCATACCGCCCACACTTATCATATACCTCTCAAAGGGTGCATATCTCATCATTTTATAAAGAAATGGGCCTCCTCTACTCGCAAAGTTATATTTCAAGTTGAAAAACGCGATTTATAAGCATTTATACGTAAATCTGATAATATTGTTAGCGTTACCGTCAGCTCCGAGGCAGTAGTTATTTAACAACAAATTTAACGTCACACAGAGCGCGGTAAACGTTTGTAGATCCGCGCGCTAACCCGTGACGTCATCGATTAGTTGGTAGTTAAGGCCACGAGAGCTTTGTGAATCTCGATGTTCTCAAAACTACGAACTAAGGGCCCAAAACTACGCACTAAGCCTTTGTGGATCCGGGCCCAGGGGCGGAATTCACAAACATACTCACTAACTACGAACTAACATAACTACGCACTATTGATTTAGCGACCGACGTTAGCGTCAGATTCACGAAGCAAACCTTAGATGGTAGTTAGAGGCGCGCTAAGTCAGCGAGGACGCAGAATGGTTGATGACGTCATTGGCCTTGCAGCGAATCACAAGCACGTTTACAGAACCGTCAGCCAATCCTAGGGAGCCCCCTCCAGCTGCTGGTTCAAGAAACCCATTCTCTTTTCCCATTTTTCTTCCTTTTAAGGCAAACTGTACTAAATCGTAATCTACGAATTTAATTATTTTGTTGTTTGCTGCACATTTACGTCTTGTTACCTACGAACATGCTTAAGATGAAGAAAAAGAAGATACGGAGGAGATTGAGGCAGGAAGAAAGCAAATAGAAATATGGGACAGATATCGAGGCAGACAGGAACGAAGGACGGAAGGAAGGAAAGAGGGAAAATTAAGACTGTCTTGCCATATTTGCAGCCCAACTCATGGGCTAGCTGTCACCCGACAAAGGTCCATGGTCCCTCCACGGAGGGACAAATCTAGAGATGGATGGATGGATGGATGAATGGATGAGGAGGTAGGAAGATGGAGGAGGAGGGAGGTCTGGCAATCCCCTGGCCAGGCGTCGGTGTTGCCATACCGCCCACACTTATCATATACCTCTCAAAGGGTGTATATCTCATCATTTTATAAAGAAATGGGCTTCCTCTACTCGCAAAGTTATATTTCAAGTGGAAAAACGCGATTTATGAGCATTTATACGTAAATATGATAATACTACACCCCGGAGGCAGTAGTTATTTAACAACAAATTTAGCGTCACACAGAGCGCGGTAAAGGTTTGTAGATCCGCGCGCTAACCCGTGACGTCATCGATTAGTTCGTAGTTATTACCGCGCGAGCTTTGTGAATCTGAATGTTTTCAAAACTACGCACTAAGGGCCCAAAACTACGAACTAAGCCTTTGTGAATTCGGCCCCTGGTCCCTCCACGGAGTGACAAATGTAGAGATGGATGGATGAATGAATGAGGAGGTAGGAAGATGAAGGACGAGGGAGGTCTGGCAATCCCCCGGCCGGGCGTCGGTGTTGCCATACCGCCCACACTTATCATATGCCTCTCAAAGTGTGTATATCTCATCATTTTACAAAGAAATGGGCTTCTCCTACTCGCAAAGTTATATTTCAATTTGAAAAATGCGATTTATAAGCATTTATAGGTAAATATAATATTGTTAGTGTTTACTGCACTTCCGGGGCAGTAGTTATTTAACAACAAATTTAGCGTCACAACGCGACGACAAGCTTTGTGGATCGCGCGCTAATCATGTGACGTCATCGATTAGTTGGTAGTTATTACCGCGCGAGCTTTGTGGATCGCAATGTGCCCAGAACTACGCATTAAGCCTTTGTGGATCCCACCCTAGAGCCTATTCGCGTGCCCTCTGAGCCTGTGCCTCACGGTCTACTGCCAATTCCTGCCTCATACTGGCCAGCATGGCAGCGATCAAGTCCATCTGGGCCCGAATTCACAAACAGACTCAATAACTACGAACTAACATAACTACGCACTATTGATTTAGCTACCGACGTTAGCGTCAGATTCACAAAGCAAACCTTAGATTGTAGTTAGAGGCGCGCTAAGTCAGCGAGGCCGCTGATTGGTTGATGACATCATTGGCCTTGCAGCGAATCGCAAGCACGTTTACAGAACCGTCAGCCAATCCTAGGGAGCCCCCTCCAGCTGCTGGTTCAAGAAACCCATTCTCTTTTCCCATTTTTCTTCCTTTCAAGGCAAACTGTACTAAATCGTAATCTACGAATTCAATTATTTCGTTGTTTGCTGCACATTTACGTCAAGGTAACTCTGCTGTTCGATGTCTTGTTACCTACGAACATGCTTAAGATGAAGAAAAAGAAGATACGGAGGAGATTGAGGCAGGAAGAAAGCAAATAGAAATATGGGACAGATATCGAGGCAGACAGAACAAAAGACGGAAGGAATAGGGAAAATTAAGACTGTCTTGCCATATCTGCAGCCCAATTCATGGGCCAGATGTCACCTGACGAAGGTCCATGATCCCTCCACGGATGGGGGCGGTGTCACGGGCAAAATTGAGCCTCGGGCAAAATTGAGCCCGGGCATCCACATGCCTCTGTTATCTTAGCTCAAACTCGTGTATGTGGGGTTCTTTTCGACTGATATGGCGTCTAGGACTAGCATGATCATCATTCTTTATTATGATGACAAAGAACATGTCAAAATTTGCCTCATTAAATAAGAAAGTACATAAAGATCGGTAGCTTTTCCTCGTCGCCAAGCCATCCTCCAGCAGCGCTCTGACACCCATGATCGCACATCCATTTTTCTCAGAAAATAGGATACCAATCACATATACATCTATATATTTCCACAGGTGAATACTTAGGGCATGTTCACACCAAGTTGCGACACCTATAGAGACCCCTCTGTGTGTGCTCAGCGCGTCACAGAGGTGATTGTCTCTGGAATGGAGGCATACATTCCTCGTTCTTTCTCTACTCCTCACGCTAAAAAGCCTTGGTTTAATCACGCTTGTTCTCGTGCTGTCAATGATAGAGAGGTAGCTCACAAAAGGTACCAGACCCTTCAAACTAATGCTAATTATTAACTTTACATTTCTGCCCGAAATCGTGCCAAATCTATTCTCCGACTAACCAAAAATTCTTTCATTAATAGAAAATGCCAAAACCTTGCTTTCTCTAACTCTTCCCGTGACTTCTGGCATCTAGCCAAAAACATCTCCAACTTCACTTCTTCATCTTTCCCTCCACTCCTCAGTCCTGACGGCAACACTGCCGTCTCATCTATCTCTAAGGCTGAACTCTTCTCTCAAACTTTTTCTAAAAACTCCACTCTGGACGATTCTGGGCATATTCCTCCTACTCATCCCCCCTCTGACTCCTTTAAGCCTGTTATAAAGATTCTTCAAAATGATGTTTTCTATGCCCTCTCTGGCCTCAATCCTCAGAAAGCTTATGGACCTGATGGAGTGCCTCCTATTGTCCTTAAAAACTGTGCCTCCGTGCTGTCACCCTGCCTGGTCAAACTCTTTCGCCTCTGCCTGTCAACATCTACCTTTCCTTCTTGCTGGAAGTATGCCTTCATACAGCCTGTGCCTAAGAAGGGTGACCGCTCCAACCCCTCAAACTACCATCCTATAGCTTTACTTTCTTGTCTATCTAAAGCTTTTGAATCAATCCTTAACCGGAAGATTCAAAAGCACCTTTCCACTTCTGACCTTCTATCTGATCGCCAGTATGGGTTCCGCAAGGGGCGTTCTACTGGTGATCTCCTAGCCTTCTTAACTGACTCTTGGTCATCCTCTCTTTGCCGTTTCGGTGAAACTTTTGCTATTGCGCTGTACATATCAAAAGCTTTTGATAGGGTCTGGCACAAATCTTAGCTTTCCAAACTACCCTCCTACGGTTTCTATCCTTCTCTCTGTACCTTTATCTCCAGTTGCCTTTCTGACCGTTCTATTTCTGCCGTGGTAGACGGTCACTGTTCTTCCCCTAAATCTATTAACAGTGGTGTCCCACAGGGTTCTGTCCTTTCTCCCACTCTTTTTCTGTTGTTCATTGATGATCTTCTTTCCAAAACGAACTGTCCTATCCATTCCTACGCCGATGACTCCACTCTGCATTACTCAACTTCTTTTAATAGAAGACCCACCCAACAGGAACTTAACGACTCAAGGCTGGAGGCTGCAGAACGCTTAGCCTCAGACCTTACTATTATTTCCGATTGGGGCAAGAAGAACCTGGTGTCCTTCAACGCCTCAAAAACAGTTTCTCCACCTATCCACTCGACACAATCTTCCAAACAACTATCCCCTATTCTTAGACAACACCCAGCTATCACCTTCCTCAACACTAAACATCCTCGGTCTATCCTTAACTCAAAATCTCAACTGGAAACTTCATATCTCATCTCTTACTAAATCAGCTTCCTCGAGGCTGGGCGTTCTGTACCGTCTCCGCCAGTTCTTCTCCCCTGCACAGTTGCTGTCCATATACAGGGGCCTTGTCCGCCCTCGTATGGAGTATGCATCTCATGTGTGGGGGGGCTCCACTCACACAGCTCTTCTGGACAGAGTGGAGGCTAAGGCTCTTCGTCTCATCAGCTCTCCTCTTCATACTGATAGTCTTCTACCTCTTAAATTCCGCCGCAATGTTGCCTCTCTTTCTATCTTCCATCGATATTTCCACGCTGACTGCTCTTCTGAACTTGCTAACTGCATGCCTCCCCCCCTCCCGCGGCCCCGCTGCACTCGACTTTCTACTCATGCTCATCCCTATACTGTCCAAACCCCTTATGCAAGAGTTAACCAGCATCTTCACTCTTTCATCCCTCACGCTGGTAAACTCTGGAACAATCTTCCTTCATCTGTATTTCCTCCTGCCTACGACTTGAACTCTTTCAAGAGGAGGGTATCAGGACACCTCTCCTCCCGTATTTGATCTTGCTTTCGGCCACCTCTTTTGTTTCTTTTTTAGGAGCAGCGAGTAGCGGGCTTTTTTTATATTATTGTTTTCTTTTTTTGTGTGCCCTTGAGCTGCCTCCTTTGTTGTAAAAAAAAAAAATGAGATTCATTAATAATGACAGGGGAAGGAAAAATATAGGCCCCTGTCATCGACAAAATTGAGCCTCGGGCAGAATTGAGCCTGGGCATCTATATGCCTCAGATTTCTTCGCTATTATATATTGTAAGACCGTTCTGTTGACATGTATGGGTAAATTAACGCTTTCTGTATCTACATATAGAAGGAAAACGCAAAATTCTCCCTAGTAAATCAGAAATTACATACAGTTCGGCAACTTTTCCTCGTCGCCAAGCCATCCTCCACGGCAGGCAGAGGAGGGAGGTCTGGTAATCCCCCGGCCGGGTGTTGCCATACCGCCCACACTTATCATATACCTCTCAAAGGGTGCATATCTCATCATTTTATAAAGAAATGGGCCTCCTCTACTCGCAAAGTTATATTTCAAGTTGAAAAACGCGATTTATAAGCATTTATACGTAAATCTGATAATATTGTTAGCGTTACCGTCAGCTCCGAGGCAGTAGTTATTTAACAACAAATTTAACGTCACACAGAGCGCAGTAAACGTTTGTAGATCCGCGCGGTAACCCGTGACGTCATCGATTAGTTGGTAGTTATGCAGCGCGAGCTTTGTGAATCTCGATGTTCTCAAAACTACGAACTAAGGGCCCAAAACTACGCACTAAGCCTTTGTGGATCCGGGCCAGGTCTTTGTGTTCAGCATAGGCCTGACTTACCTTGACACAGACTGCGAAATCACCTGGGTCCAGTTACAAACCTTCAACTGTAAATCTCTTCTTATTGCTGCTTTTTACAGACCGCCTTCTACTAATACAGACTATTTACACAACCTTCAAATTTATCTTTCACGTATACAGGCAAACAAACACATCTGGATCACGGGTGATTTCAACCTTCCCGACATTGACTGAACTGCAATATCCCCATTTGACCCTCCCGATGCTGACGCCCCCAACCCCATTATTCCCCACACAAACACACGCCAACTACACGACACATTCATTGACATCATAAATACATTTTCACTCTCACAAACAGTACTCCAGCCAACACGAACACAAACTGTAACACGCCCCGCTGGCCACGGTGGCCCTTTGACCACAGCACACACACTTGACCTTTTTCTCACCAACAACATTCTTAACATAACAAAAACTCAGGTTGTTCCAGGACTTAGTGACCACGACATACTCATCGTTGACGCTGACCTCCGACCGATTAGACATAAACAAAGACCCAGACAGATTTTCCTTTTTTCAAGGGCTGATTTAGACATGATCAAACAAGACCTAACTGCCTTCAGCACTGACTTTTTTGCGACAGACCCACACACAAGACTTCCTTCCACCAACTGGAACAACCTGAAACACACCATACACGCCTCAATGAACAGACACATACCACAAAAAACACTTTCTAGCAGGACCCAGCCAATTATCGCCCCATCTCACTAACATCGATTCCATGTAAAATTTTCTAACACATAATACACAAACACATAATGAATCACCTTGACGCAAACAACATCCTTACTGACTCACAACACGGCTTTCGACCTAAACGCTCATGTGAATCGCAACTCATTACTACATATCACGACATTATGAGGCTAATTGACCGACGTGACATTAAACAAGTTGACACTATTGTTTTAGATTTTGCCAAAGCCTTCGACAAAGTCCCGCACAAAAGACTGACATTAAAATTAAAATACTATGGTATTTCAGGACCTATTCTTCACTGGATCACTGCATTTCTTACTAACAGGACTCAACGTGTTCTTCTTGACAGATCTTCATCTGACACTGTCCCTGTTTCTTCAGGTGTTCCACAAGACACCGTTCTAGGTCCCCTTCTTTTCCTCCTGTACATTAACGATCTTCCACTGTCAACGCCTAACTCTTCCACTAGACTATTTGCCGACGATAGTTTACTGTTTAGAGCAGTAAAGACTACTGACGACTGCAGACTACTACAAAACGACTTGGACGCCCTCGAGCAGTGGGAACGCACCTGGCAGATCCACTTCCGACCAGACAAATGCAAACTTTTAAGATTCACCAGAGCGCACAACCCCCTCCATCACACCTACACTCTCCACAATTCAAATTTAGAATCAGTTCACACACACAAGTACCTTGGCATCCATCTCTCGACTAACTTGAAATTCAACACTCACATAGACCTTATCAGTGCCACAGCCAACAGAACACTGGGGTTCCTGAGGAGGAATTTACATAACTGCACACCTGACATTAAACACATAGCTTATGACACACTTGTGAGACCAACACTGGAATACTGCTCCACGGTGTGAGATCCTTACACACACAGAAACATTGATAGGTTAGAACAAATCAACACCAAGGCGGCTAGGTTCATTACAAACAATTACACTCGAACGCCTGGAATCACAACACGGATCAAACAACAGATAAACATGGACCCTCTTCACATACACAGACAAGCACACAGACTTACACTTATGTACAAGATCACAAACACTCACATTGACATTGACCCACAAACATACCTACACAACGCAAACAGTCAACGTACTCGTAACACACATCCATAAATACCAAACATATCATACTAACACTGACGCATACAAGCACTCATACTTTCCACGCACCATACGTGGCTGGAACAGCCTCCCTCAACAGATTTTAGACTGCGAAACAATAGACTCATTTAAAAAACAAATACATACTCACTTGTCACCACAACACACCAACACTAACAATTACACTTGATTCACTTCCCTCCCTTGCACACTCAGCTCCCCCGACCCCCCAACAGCCAACAAATATGCATGTTATGCACCATACAGGTGCCCTGCGCATTATTATCCAGATCCAGATCCAGACTATCTGGCAATGGTACCTGGAGATGCCAGATTTTCTTGTGACAGTGACACTCTTTACCGGGTAGGGGGCCACCACGACACGAGGCAGCGCTTGTGTTGAAATTTTAGTCATGTGCAGTGTGTATAGATCATTCTTTTATAATTAAATTTGCTGTGTACTCTAAAACCTATATCTAATGCTAAAAAATCATAAATAAGTTTATCATGATGAACTTCGTTACGTTTACAAAGGAGATGGGGCTCTCGTTAAGTTAACCACGCTGTGACGTCATAGTTTAGCTTCTTGGATGCCATTAACGAATGTTTACATCGGTATCTCAGTTAGCGAGGTCGTTAACGCTTCTTGGATCTAGGCCCAGGTTTAGTAGCATCGGCGCGGGATTGGCGGAACCCCTTCACTCGCCTCATTTGCCTGCCTCAAACAGTCAGACGGTCACCCCGCAACGGGGCACACTGCCAGGGCTGCCTAAATGTACGGCAATTAAGGTAAAGCTAACCTTGCTGAGTCAACTAGACCTCACGAGGCGTCTCCTCCCTCGCCCCTTGTCGAAACTCATGGGGGGGGGATTGCTCCCTCTTGCACAAGGGAGCACGGGCCTTTTCCAAAGGCGGCCCGTAGCAGGGAGCCGACGGACCGACTCTATCGGCGATCGAAATCTAGCTGACCAAGTCGGTCTGTCGATGAGAACTGGCGTGTCTCTGAACTCATGGGGGTGGGTGTTAACACTTGGATTAACCATGCACTGCTGCCTCGCTGCGACGTATAGGGTTAATATGCGCTTCCGTGGTGCAGTGGTCAGCACGTCTGGCTATGGATCTATGACACCTTTTTTCAGGTCGCCACTGGTTACTTTCTTTTTCCTTCCCTTCTATGGTGGAAAAATGTGTAGTGTTTTTTTTTTCTTAACATTTGATATTGCCTTTTAGCTGCTGGAATTGTTGCATAAAAAAAATTAATGCACAGGTATCGGTATCGGTCAAATATTGGGGTATCGGTATCGGTCAAAATTTTGGTATCAGTACATCCCTAAGTCTGGTACTCTTTCTGGGATGAATTTGAGGTCTTAATCCACAAGAGGGAAGACCTAACCAACATAGAAAAATTAACATGTCTAATGGGACATTTGAAAAAGTCTACATATGTCTTGCTTTCAGAACCATTCTTAGAGGTAAAAAATTATGAGGCAGCTCTGCAGATATTGAGAAACAACTATGGAGACAAAGATCAAATAATTCAAAAACTCTAATATAAATTAATAGACTTACCTCAACCACAATACAACTATAGGGCCTTAAACAATTTCAGGGTAGCCCTTAGTTGTATATCAAGAGCCTTGAAAGTACATAAACTGGCCTGTAATACGGACTGGGTTTTCAGTCATACATCGCAAATTGCCTAGTCAACTTTGTGATCAGTTATACCAAATATATGGTAAGAATTACTACACCTGTCAAGAAATTGAAGAGGGCTTGTAAATGCGATGACCACTTATTTGTGTAGTGCCATGGTGGCTGGCTGATACCACTGCCTTGTATGCACACAGAAGTTAACATATCGTGCCGTGAATATTACAATACGAGTAACACAAATACCCTATCCTTATACATTTATGGTAGAGCAAGCACACACCTGCAACACGTCGTTATCATAATCTCTACTCTGTTCCCCCCTAATTCTTTGACTATTTGAATTCTAAAGTGGAGCACATCTTGACCCACTCTCCCTTCACTGAAATCTCCATCCTAGGAGATTTCAATGTTCACCACCAGCTTTGGCTTTCATCCTCTCTCACTGACCATCCTGGTGAACAAGCCTACAACTTTGCTATCCTCAACGACCTAGAGTAGTTGGTCCAGCACCCTACACGTATTCCTGACCGTCTTGGAGACCGGCCCAACATTCTAGACCTCTTCCTTACCTCAAACCCTTCTGCTTATTCTGTCAAACTGTTCTCTCCATTGGGCTCCTCCGATCACAATCTTATTTCTGCATCCTGTCCTATCACCCCTGTACACCCTCTGGACCCACCGAAGAGGCGATGCTTCTGGCATTTTGCTTCAGCTCGGTGGGACGACCTGAGGATGTACTTTTCCGATTTCCCGTGGAATGATTATTGCTTCCAGGATAGAGACCCCTCTGTGTGTGCTCAGCGCATCACAGAGGTGATTGTCTCTCTACTCCTCACGCTAAAAAGCCTTGGTTTAATCACACTTGTTCTCGTGCTGTCAATGATAGAGAGGCAGCTCACAAAAGGTACCAGAGCCTTCAAACTAATGCTAATTATGAACTTTACATTTCTGCCTGAAATCGTGCCAGATCTATTCTCCGACTAACCAAAAATTCTTTCATTAATAGAAAATGCCAAAACCTTGCTTTCTCTAACTCTTCCCGTGACTTCTGGCATCTAGCCAAAAACATCTCTTCCAACTTCACTTCTTCATCTTTCCCTCCACTCCTCAGTCCTGACGGCAACACTGCCGTCTCATCTATCTCTAAGGCTGAACTCTTCTCTCAAACTTTTTCTAAAAACTCCACTCTGAACGATTCTGGGCATATTCCTCCTACTCATCCCCCCTCTGACTCCTTTATGCCTGTTATAAAGATTCTTCAAAATGATGTTTTCTATGCCCTCTCTGGCCTCAAACCTCAGAAGGCTTATGGACCTGATGGAGTGCCTCCTATTGTTCTTAAAAACTGTGCCTCCGTACTGTCACCCTGCCTGGTCAAACTCTTTCGCCTCTGCCTGTCAACATCTACCTTTCCTTCTTGCTGGAAGTATGCCTTCATACAGCCTGTGCCTAAGAAGGGTGACCGCTCCAATCCCTCAAACTACCGTCATATAGCTTTACTTTCTTGTCTATCTAAAGCTTTTGAATCAATCCTTAACCGGAAGATTCAAAAGCACCTTTCCACTTCTGACCTTCTATCTGATCGCCAGTATGAGTTCCGAAAGGGGCGTTCTACTGGTGATCTCCTAGCCTTCCAGACTGACTCTTGGTCATCCTCTCTTAGCCGTTTCGGTGAAACCTTTGCTATTGCGCTGGACATATCAAAAGCTTTTGATAGGGTCTGGCACAAATCTTTGCTTTCCAAACTACCCTCCTACGGTTTCTATCCTTCTCTCTGTACCTCTATCTCCAGTTTCCTTTCTGACCGTTCTATTTCTGCCGTGGTAGACGGTCACTGTTCTTCCCCTAAATCTATTAACAGTGGTGTCCCACAGGGTTCTGTTCTATCTCCCACTCTTTTTCTGTTGTTCATTGATGATCTTCTTTCCAAAACGAACTGTCCAATCCATTCCTACACCGATAATTCCACTCTGCATTACTCAACTTCTTTTAATAGAAGACCCACCCTACAGGAACTTAACAACTCAAGGCTGGAGGCTGCAGAACGCTTAGCCTCAGACCTTACTATTATTTCCGATTGGGGCAAGAGGAACCTGGTGTCCTTCAACGCCTCAAAAACACAGTTTCTCCACCTATCCACTCGACACAATCTTCCAAACAACTATCCCCTATTCTTAGACAACACCCAGCTATCACCTTCCTCAACACTAAACATCCTCGGTCTATCCTTAACTCAAAATCTCAACTGGAAACTTCATATCTCATCTCTTACTAAATCAGCTTCCTCGAGGCTGGGCGTTCTGTACTGTCTCCGCCAGTTCTTCTCCCATGCACAGTTGCTGTCCATATACAAGGGCCTTGTCTGTCCTCGTATGGAGTATGCATCTCATGTGTGGGGGGGCTCCACTCACACAGCTCTTCTGGATAGAGTGGAGGCTAAGGCTCTTCGTCTCATCAGCTCTCCTCCTCATACTGATAGTCTTCTACCTCTTAAATTCCGCCGCAATGTTGCCTCTCTTTCTATCTTCTATCGATATTTCCACGCTGACTGCTCTTCTGAATTTGCTAACTGCATGCCTCCCGCTGCACTCGACTTTCTACTCATGCTCATCCCTATACTGTCCAAACCCCTTATGCAAGAGTTAACCAGCATCTTCACTCTTTCATCCCTCAGCTGGTAAACTCTGGAACAATCTTCCTTCATCTGTATTTCCTCCTGCCTACGACTTGAACTCTTTCAAGAGGAGGGTATCAGGACATCTCTCATCCCATATTTGATCTTGCTTTCGGCCACCTCTTTTGTTTCTTTTTTAGGAGCAGCGAGTAGCAGGCTTTTTTTTTATTATTGTTTTCTTTTTTTGTGTGCCCTTGAGCTGCCTCCTTTGTTGTAAAAAAAAAAAAAAAAAATGTTATAATCTACAGTCGTGTGAGTCAGGATATATACACTTAGATCATCAGTACATTGAGCATGGTACAATACATACCCAATAATGGGTACAATCAGGGTACCAGTCTCAATGTTGCATTGCTCCTTACAGACGTCTCACCAATGGTGTTACGCTACTTCCCCTTCTCATGGGGAAGCGTCCACTCCCTGACGTTGTCGTCCCCCTTCTCAGTTCCTTTCCCTGTCCTGAGGCGAGACCCACCCATGGCTTAGAGGTCTGACCCCAGGGTCACCACTTCCTCCGCCATCATTCATCACTGTCTTTTTTATCCTCTAATGCTACGATCTGCACTCTGTCATGCAAACACTGGCTCTAGGTAGACCAGCTCGTCCCTACATTTACTTCACTGCCTGAGTTACACCTTATTGTTAGTTCCGTTATTACTACTATCACATTACATTGCCTTGCATTGACATAACATTTCCTTTCATTATACACCCGATTACTATTCTCCCCATTACATGTATCATTCATCGTGGATGTCCCCTTCATATCATAAACACCAAATACTGCCCTCTAACCCGCCATCTCCGTATAATAGAGCAGATAGGTGAAATTTTCTGGAGAATTGTGCCTTTTATCATAAAAGAATGGGATTTGCCACATTGCAAGGGTATGATCTTGGAAATATATTTGGTTGTAGGGACTCTCAGGTTAGACCCATGTATGCCTTGTGAGGCATTTTGATAAAAAGATCATCCGAGTGTAGATGAGCGTGCCAATAATGTGCATGTTTTGGTTTCTTGACGCATGATAATGCTATGAAACTCATTAAGCATGTTAGATAATGAGATACATGTCCAGTGCAAAGTGATAATGGTTGGCATGTCATTTCCCATAATCTTTAAGGAAGGGTTCTAAAAGTAAAAGCTGATTTTATAGGTGTAATTTATAAGTGTCTAGTTCCATATCTTTTACATAAATCTGAATGTGTTATATATGATTTAAGAATGTCATCTTTTCTCAAACTTGTTATCAAGAGAAAAGTTGATTTTTTTTTTATTTTCAAATTTTAAGTGATTTGAAAAAAAAAACTTTGGCAATATTTTTTGGAAAATATGTATAAAATACTTCAAATGAAAATAAAGTATTTTTGCCTTGATAACAACCTGGAAAAAGAGTTGAAAAACTTGCCAGTTTTTTTAATTTTCAAAATCCTCCAATAAGTAGGCATTCTGGGCACTTTTATACTTAAAAAATATCAATTTACGGGAATCGCCGTTCAAAGAAATACAACACTATTTATGTCATAACTCGGGAAGTACAAGTCCTACATGCATCAAACTTTGGTCACTTATAATGCCTATAGGCCATGTTGTAACAAAAAAATGGTAACTCTAGCTTTATATTAAAGGAATTTGTAAACACACTGTTATAGGCCTTTGCCGGACTGGCAAGTGGATGGCCTCTTCCCCACCCTCCAATTATGTTCCTCACCATGGAAAATGGAAATTTCCTTACTAGGTGTCTGCTGATTTGCTTCTAATACTCAGTTCCAGCTTATCCATGCATACACTGACCCTACCAGTAAACTAACTACAAATATAGGCCTATCTAGAACATCTTTTTCAATAATAACATTTTCCTTCCTCGATGTAGGAAATGAAGATGTCACAGACACATCAGTAATTAGATTATTTCGTACTGTGAGCGGATTTACCTTATGTGGTGGATGTGGGGGGCGGGCAGCATATTCCTGAACCCAAGGTAAATCCATACAAGCCCCGCCCTCCGGTCGCATGGCTCCTCCCACGATCGTATTGCCAACACCTTGACCAAAAAAAACCTATGCCAGTATGTGCTTATGCCCATTTATAATGCATACATGCATGCATATGTATTTCTATACAACTATGTCTCTGTCATACGATGTGCAAGTGTCATTTAATATGTAAAAACACTATATTTATATGCCCGAATGCAAGAGCATCACATGAGAACACTGTTAGCTTTGGCCAGTTTGACTGTAATTCCGTCTCACATAAACGAGATTACCTTTTAGCTGAAATACGCTAATACTGTATTTAAAATAAAGGAAAGCATGCATATGCAAATTTTGTATCATGTTAATTTATGTACGTTCACTTTACACCCTTGGTTCAAGATATATGCCCTTCAAAGGATATTGTAATTTATAACAACATCAGGTTTTAGTAGCCCAATAACTGGCGCCAGACTTTTCAGACATGGAGCCAGCAGTTGGGCCAGACAACTTTACAACGAAGTCCCATGTGGTGGATGAAGAAGGAGTAATTGTGATCAGCGAAGACCGTGTGGTGGATGATACCTACCGTGTGGATGGCTTTGAGATCCACGATTTTGTGAAACAAAGGACTGTGTAACATTTAGGACAAATGTTAAAAGTGAAGAGGACTTTGAACGCTGGAAAAATGCATTTTTCCTAAAGAATAATGTGTGCTTCAATTCATTCAAGATGTTCTCTGTAGGAAAAATGAAATTATTTCGCCAACAACTGATGTGTCACCATGGCAAAGAGACCCACGCGGGCATCAAGAAGACCTACACAGGGTAAGTTACTAATTTAATCAGTAAGTCCTACGCTATGCTTTGTTATGTTTTCTAGTGTTCTAGTTAACTCCCTCGAGATTAGTAACATAAAATATATTAGGGAACAGCAAAGGGTCATCAAGGCCCAACAAGGTTGTCCTGTGTCAGTCACAGAGTGACTTCGTCATTACACTAATGTAATACATGCATTAACACTACAAAAATGTACAGTACAGCTCGCTAATGCAATATGAAAAGCCCGTGAACAGGGCTCAGTCCTTCACATAACTTATCTATCCATTTAGACATTTCACATTTAATACTACTCCCTGGTTCCTATCGCTCATCCTCTCACATATCCACTTAACTAATCCACCTCCTATCCCATGTAATCTCAGTTTGTGCACTAATCTCTTATGTGGTACTTTATCAAGAGCTTTGCTAAAATCTAAATGAGTAACATCTATGCTATTACCCTCTAACTGTTTGGTAATATACTCTATGAACAGAAGTAAATTAGTAAGACAAGATCTACCTTATCTAAATCCATGCTAAATTACTCAAATCAATATATACTTATTCAAATTATATCAAATGCTATTCTTAATAATAATCTTCTCTAATATATACCTTACATAGGTACTACACAGGTCAAACAGACAGACCTATTATTACTAGCATGGTCCTTCCTACCTTTTTTTTTTAATTGGTGTAACATTAGCTAACTTCCAGTCCTAAGGTATCTCTGCAAATCTCAGTGATCTATAAAAAATTAACCTAAGTGCCTCAGAAATAATATCTTCACCCTCCTTAAGTACTCTGGCATGTATCTCATATTATTGTGTTCTTCTTGCAAATTACTAATGCTTGTCTTTTTTCACTTCACAGTTGCAAGGTGTTCATGGATGCTACCATCCGGTTGGTTCATGCAAGATCTCCTGAAGATATAAGAAGTTTTCCATGCTTCATGAAGATTACTGGACAGCATAACCACCCCTTAGATACAGCTGATGTATTAAATCAGCTGAGAGTTTCTCCATGCACCAGAGAGATGTTTGAAAACTATTTCAGACAAGGTAAATGATAAAATGCATATTGATTTTTTATGCATAAGCAATGGAATTTGAAATTATTTGTTGTTCCTGATGCATGTTAATGTTGCTGTAATGAGGTGAACATATATCAACTGTTTTAATTTTACAAATAAGAAGAAATTGCATGAAGAAATTTTACATGCTGTGAAAGTATGCAATTGATTTTGTTATAATTTACATAAGTAAGTGTCAGGTACAATAT
Source organism: Eriocheir sinensis (assembly GCF_024679095.1). Lineage (NCBI taxonomy): Eukaryota > Metazoa > Arthropoda > Malacostraca > Decapoda > Varunidae > Eriocheir > Eriocheir sinensis. The sequence goes on along the minus strand of NC_066534.1, from coordinate 6,363,793 downwards.
ACACATAACTGTGTATGTTGAGTTGAACATAACAATAGTATTATGCATACAGGTATGGCACCTGGACAAGCCTACAGGCACCATTTGCTGAAGATGGAACTCGACGAAGACTTGTACAATCAAGCCAAGAAATCAATAAATCCTTCTCCGAAGTCCGTCGAGTATATGTGGAGTACATGGAAGAAAAAGGAACATGGAGGACTGAATACGCGTCAATGTTTGATGCCATCAAGACATACGCTGAAAAAATCCGGACCTCATTATAAAGATACACAATGAAGGGAATCAATTTGCAGTTGTTTTGGTCACCCCATTCATGATGAGGGCACACAAGCTGTTGCAAGAAGCTGGAGAAGTTGTATTTGTTGATGCAACAAGTTGTGTTGATCAGGTCAACACAGCAGTGATACCACTTCTCTGTTCAGGACCAGCTGGGGCTGTACCATTGGCTGTCCTGTTCACCTCATCTCAAGATGAAGCAACACTAACAAAAGGTATTTAATGTAGGCCTATACTAGCTTGTTTCTTAATTCTCAATTAAAATGTGTATAAGTGTTTAAGTATTAGAAATCTGTTTTAGGTATTCAAGTGTCAAGGAAAGCAGCTAATATAATTTTGTACTTTATCCTTTGCAGGATTTGGTATGGTAAAGGAGGCGATTGGGGAGGATGGATTTTTTGGTCAAGGAGGTCCACAAAATTTCATGACAGACAACTGCAATGCAGAAAGAAATGCATTGGCAGCCATTTGGCCTAATTCAAAACAATACCTCTGCATTTTTCATGTTCTCCAACAAGTATGGCGCTGGCTTCTTGATTCTAAACATGGAATCAATAAGAATGATAGACAAGAATTGATGAGTGCAGTTAAACTACTTCTTCATGCCGAGTCAATTGACAGATTTGAAGATCAACTGGAGAAAGTTCAGCACCATCCTCTTCTTCAGAAATATCCCAATTTCAAGAGGTAATAATAGAATATATGTTTTAAATGTAAATCCTTCCAACGACACTAATACACCTGCCCCTAAGACTTCCCTTTGATTGAGGTCAGCCACACATCCAGCCACATAGGGTGTTCTGCATTCACACCTCACTCTATAATGCATAGCCTGAATAACAAAAGAGTAATTAAAATAAGAAAAATCTCATGACAATAGCCCTTCTACCAGTATATTTTTTTTTCTACCTGAAACATGGAACACATTGTTGACTTTTTTATCCTTTATCTTGTGAGGTGTCTGTAATTATTCACATAATAGTAATTTTAATTCAAAATTTCAGCTACCTAAACACCTTGGACCAAAGAAGAGAGGAGTGGGCAATTGCCTACAGAGCAGGTGCATTGTTGAGGGGTCACAACACTAATAACTATTGCGAATCAACAATGTGCATCATAAAGGATAATGTCCTTAATAGGTAAGGATTAAACTAAATTGAATTTGCTATTCTGTTACTGTTCTCTGAAAAATCATTTAGTAACTCTTCAAGTAAACAGCATTACTTAACCCATCATCCTTTTACCAGGCTCTCCAATAGAATCTTAAATTTTTATCCTGCAAAATCCATGAAAAATAATGTTCAAGAGCCCCTGAAATCCATACTTCTTCTTCTATTCAGCGTTATTAGCCCGTTTTTATACGGGGCGCTGTTTTTGATGAGTCCTCGACTCTCCAATGCTACTCGCCACTCCTCTGTCCTCTCCTCCATTTCTTGCTTAGTCTCACCAACCAAAACCACATCATCTGCATACATAATGTCCCATGGTACTACTCTTCTAACCCCCTCCGTCCCCTGAAATCCAAACTAATTCTTCTTTTTTTTTCAGATGTAAGGCATATAACACTGCACAACTTGTAATGTTTATGGCTGAAATCTTCAACTCCTTTATGAAACAACGGATAGTGGATGTAGCACTCAACAGAAGGCATACGAAGAGAATGAATGTCACCAAACTGCCTTTAGAAAGTGTTGTACCCTTGGGGAGTGGGTTGTACCGAGTGGGAAGTGAAACTAATCCAGGACAAATGTATGAGGTGGATCTAAATATTGGTATTTGCACGTGCACAAAAGGAAATACTGGTGCAGTCTGCAAACACCAAGCTGTATGTGCAGACAGTGCAAATCTAACAGTTCCTCAAATGCCTATGCTGAACAGTAATACCCGTCACCAGTTGGCAGTGTTGGCTCTAGGGCAGAAGGACGCCCCCAGTGAAAATTTCTTCAAGACACTGAAAGAAATTAAAAGTGATGAAGCTAGTAAAAGCAACATTGAAGCTGCAGTGAAGTTTGGAAAGAGTGAGGAAGCCTGTGAATTAAATTTTGAGGTCAAAGGGGATGCTGAAGAAATTTCTCCTAGCTGCAGTATGGAAACAGCATCGGTGTCATCTCAAACTAGCAGTGATCATGGGGGCTCTTCATCTTTAGCTGACAACATTCATGATGAGACCAATATTGCTGTAGCAGAGCTTTTAAAAACATCCAAAAAATTTGGTAATGAGGATTCAGTCTCAGCTCTTAAAATGTTCGTCCAGAGGCTAAGATCTGTTAAAACCTCAAATCAATTTAACAGCTTTCTTCACACTGTGGGTGTGGGTGTGTGTGTGCAAAAGGGAGCTAAACGTCCTCGAAACCTAGCGGAAAATGTTAGGAACAATGTGGCCAATGCCAAATCACATGGTAGTGGTCACTAAGTCATCCTTCTCCTGAATCTCATGCTCTTTATATTTCTGCCAGAAATCATGCCAAACCTGATCTCTAATTAGCCAAAAACTCCTTCATCAATAGAAAATATCAAAACCTGTTACCTTTCTTACTCCCCTCGTGATTTCTGGCATCTAGCCAAAAAAATCTCCAATTTCTCTTCTTCTTTCCGTCCTCTATTTCAACCCGATGGGTCCACATCAGTCACTTTCTATCTCTAAGGCTGAACTCTTTGCTCAAACCTTTGCCTAAAACTCAACTCTGGCTGATTCTGGTCTTGTTCCTCCTTCTCCACCCAACTCTGACTATTAAGATTCTTTGTAATTATGTTTTTCATACCCTCTGGATTTAATCTTCGGGAGACTTGCGGACCTGAAGGAGTCCTTCCTATTGTTCTCAAAAATTGTGCTTCTGAGCTCACACCCTGCCTGGTAAAACTTTTCCATTTCTGCCTACCTAAATCTACTTTTCCTTAATCCTGGAAGTTTTTACTCATACAGCTTGTTCCTAAGATGGGTGACTGCTTCACTTTGGGTGTGGCAATCTAAGTGGGCTTTTTTGTTTATCAATCAATTTCTTTTAGTTTTGCCCTTGGCCACCACACATGATGTAAAAAAAAAAAGTCAGTAACATTTGGTACTTCACTACAATGTACGCTAACCCATACGCTGCATCGCAACAAAATCCTTTTAAACACTAATTCCAGGCTCACACTGATATGCTTCCATTTTTTTGTACCATTGGTGACCAAATTGAATGGTATTACCACTGTAAATTAGGACTGTTAATTAAGTATAGCTATTCTGAAATTATGATGCTTGTTTTATTTGTTGCTTTAGAGTACATCGTCAACATAAGTTGAAGATGTAAGCAAATTATCCTAATAAATTGTCTAATTTATACTCAAAACAGGATAACGAATATTTGCATTAGTAATGAAAGTTGAATTATTTATGCAATTTAGAACACTGCTTCATTTTACTGTTTGATATACAATGCTATTATTAAAAAACATGCTTAATGAAAAAAATAAAGTTAACAATTCAGATATGTCATGACTCACATATTCAATTATACATCAGGTATTATTTTAGAAAACTCAACAGAAGTAGTAACAAGAAAAGGAGTTCACTATTATAAGATACACCTTATTCTAAGATGTTTCTTTCTTCTATGCAGTTTCCATCTTTGATTAGTCTTAAGAAGTACTGATAATGCATAAAATTTACCCTAGAAGTAATTATCCTTAGAACAGCAAGCTAAAAACCAGGCAGAAGGGAGGGCTATGAACATCAAGCAAATTGTGGGGTAAAGGCACGTATTTTACTGATTATGCACATGTTAATTGAGCACTTGATATGTATGTATATTTTAGAAATAATGCTGAAATGCGATTCTACCCCAGATTACTGGGAGGTCGCCATTGAACGCTCCACTCTCTAGAGCAGTAATGCGTTTATATTATTTGCAATTATATTTGATTCCGTATTTGTAGTATATATTGCATGCAATAGATTGATGCTCTTATATTTTAGTTCTATCATGATGCTCAGCTGTGATATTGTTTATACATGCAATTTTGTGGAGTTAGCGACTTAATGCCAGGTTGTGCGTTTTCTAAAATTATACTTACACATCACCGAGGTGCACCATAAGGTTGAGATACGCGTAATGATACTACATGAATGTTAAGGTTAAATTTGTTGACATGAGTGAGAGGCAGGTGAACTATGTAGGTATTATTCTAATACTAATTGTCTATTTAGCATGGCACGAATAAAATAATAATTGACAATAGAAGGTTAAATTTGTTGACATGAGCGAGAGAGGCTGGTGAACTAAGTAGGTATTATTCTAATACTAATTGTCTCGGGCTAAAAAGAGAATGCAGACTTATTTAGCACGGCACAATTACAATAATACTTGACAACAGAAGGTTAAACTTGTTGACATGGACGAGAGAGGCAGGTGAACTAAGTAGGTATTATTCGAGTTAAGCAGAGAATGCAGACTTAATTAGCACGGCACAATTAAAATAATACTTGACAACAGAAGGAGGTTGTAAATTATATTAAAGAACACAATTAATGAAATACGGGTAATGAGGCAGGTGAACTAAGTAGATATGATTCTAATACTAATTGTCTAGGGATAAGCAGAGAATGCAGACTATTTAGCACGGCACAATTAAAATAATACTTGACAATAGAAGGAGGTTGTCAATAATAGGGAGAAAAGAACACAATGAATGTTACAGTGATAAAAAAAAAGTCAAGAGAGAGGTGTGGATGGACGACAGCGAACTTTGTTTACAAAATGCCATGGCAATAAATCCAGTCACCACAATGGATTATTATACCTTAAACGTCATATCTATCCATCACTGCATCCATAAAATAATGAGTAGCAAATTTATAAACCTAAAAAATATGCGCCCATGTATTATTAATGCCTAAATAGGGTACAAAATTGCATGTATTGAATTGTATAAACACGAATATGTGAGCTGGAATTATAACCAACTGGCCATACCCCAACAGTGTTCCCACGTAAGGCATATCACATTAGCTGCATAGCAATATAGTTTTTACGTGACACTTCCCTAGGAGGAACTGCCCAATGACAGAAGGTATTTTATATAAAATAAACGTACACTGCTTAGCGATGCATGTAACGGAAGGAAGGTTTAGAGGCTTTATTTTGGCATAGGTGTTGGCAATACGATCGTGGGAGGAGCCATAAGACCGGAGGGCGGGGCTTGTATGGATTCACCTTGGGTTCAGGAATATGCTGCCGGCCCGTCGCGCGAACATTTTGAAATGTTCAAAAAGTTCGCAGAAAGTCTGCGATATTGGCCAAATCGTACGATTATTCGCACGGTTAAGCGAGAAACCATCGCAGTATGCGCTTGCATACCCTCGTCAAACGCAAGGGGTCGCTGTGTATGCGAGCGTATATGCGAGCGACTTTGTACATCGTGCGTATGGCAGCGACGCTGCTTCGGGAAGCGAGATGGCAGCGAGAGAGCGGGAGGGTGTGAAAAATCGTTGGCGTCTTGGCGAGCGACCGCTCGCTCGCACTCAACACTGTCCTGCCACACGCCGCTACCCTGCCCGCCTGCAAAATAATAGCCTAATATTCATGAATTTATAATAATAGCATATTATTCCTAACTGCTAAATAATAACTTAGTGTTCATGAATGGAAAATAATAGAATAGTATTCCTAAATGCAAAATAATACCTTAGTGTTCATAAATGCTAAATAATAAAATAGTATTCCTAACTACTAAATAATAGGCTAGTATTCATGAATACAAAGTAATAGAATAGCATTCCTAAATGCAAAATAATAACCTAGTTTAACAAAATGCAAAAGATAGAGTACACAGTAAAATTATAATGTATTTCTCTTGACTACTTCATTAGCTTGTTAGCAAGTTATTACAGATTGTAAAACTCTTTCCACTTACAATTTATTACAGAAGTTGTAGATACGGTATAACATGCAGAAAACCTTACACCATACGAATAAAATCCAATATTCCTCGAAACAACTTACCTCGTTCTCAGGAGATCACGACCCCCAGGTTAAGAACCGCTGAATTAGAAGCAAGAAATAATAAAGCAATATCAGCGACAGCAAGGGAGGGTAGCACGGGCTACTACTCACTTGATGCACTGGGTGTTTGTTACTAACTGACTATCAAATCTGAATCGACACAAGCAACTGGCGTTGCCAAATGGGGATAATTTTACCATATTGAAAACCTATAAGGTTGATCACCCGAAATAATAACCTTAGCGTTAGACCGTCGGGATATGCAGGGTGCCAAGATTAATTTCTGGTTAGTGTGTGTGTGTGTGTGTGTGTGTGTGTGTATATATATATATATATATATATATATATATATATATATATATATATATATATATATATATATATATTCATATATATATATATATATATATATATATATATATATATATATATATATATATATATATATATATATATATATATATATATAATGTGTGGTGTGTGGGGGATGGATGGGAGAGAGAGAGCGCGAATAGTGTTGCCCGAATATATGGGTCGTACAGCGACGCGCCCTCGACGTTTTTTCGACCATGCGTGCGACGTCGAGCGTCGTCGAGCGGCTAGACGAGGGGCGGTCGCGCCTAGTCGCCATGCCCTGCGTCCATCGCGAACCGTCGCAACGGGTTTCATTTTCAAAATTGGGCTCCTCTGCGTACAGTCGCGCGCATTCACGCACGATTCACCTCGACGTCCCCTCGCCTGTCGCCCTCGTGTGCGTATAGGCGAGCGACCCTCCCTCGCCATGTTGCTGTGAGTTGAAACAGAGGCAAACACGCAGAGACAATGGCGATGCTCCCACGATTTCGTGCATTTTCAAAATCGCCAACCGTCACAGAGCGAAATCGCAGATGTGTGATCCCAGCATAAAAATGATTTATCAAAATATTTTCCATATTTTTTTCATGTCTAGATTGTAAATTATTTTTTTTCTGGTTTCAGGAATTGAATGTTGCATGCTGCATGTATCAGTAATGGTGATGGTGCTTCATGGTGGTCAGAGTACTAACTAACAATGGCAAAATTCTACAAGGTGATGGACACGGAGATGGGTCGTCCTTTTGGCTCACACAGCAAGGACACAGACTGGGAAAAATGCATCTTGTGTCAGAAAGACAGTTCGAAAGCACTCCTATGCCCAGCAGTATCCAAACAGGGAACTGGGGGAGCTGGGTATAAAACACTGACAAATAACCTATTGGGGTTCCATGAAATGGGTTGTTTGCCACCTAGCATAAAACTTTCTCGACTTGATGATGGAAAATGTCTTGAGGAAGCTATGCACAAGTACAAAGCCAAGTGACATGGCAGTTGCCGACTACAGTTCAACAAAACTGAGCTACAGAGAGAGAAAAAAGTATGTCCAGAATGTGCAGAATCTCCTAGAAAGTACACTCGGAAAAAAAAGGCAAGTTCCAGTTCTATGTCAACGCCTCTATGTGTTTTTCTGTGACAAACCAGCAGGTAGTCTTCCCCTTCACTCTGCTTCAACGTTTGACATGGACGACCGTGTGCGAAACTGCACTTGACCTGGGGGACAAAGCATTGCTGGCAAAACTTAGTGCAGGGGACATGATTGCTATAGAGCATTGTAAGTGTGTGGTAACCGAAAGTATTTTCACAAGTATGCTTCAGATGTATGCGTGGTTCTTACGTTTTCAATGGTTGTCTCGCTACAAAGATGCTTCTTGTTGACAAGCATGATACACATGCAGCCTGGCGATGTATGCGTGTGTGCTTGCATATGTACCTCGCGTTTGCAGGGTATTTTGAGGTTTTCAGGTGTAGTGTACTGAGGTTGTTTTGGATTTGGCTTGTGATATTCGAGTTGTTGTGTGTGGAAGTGTAATTTAGTGTTTTAGTGTAACTGTGTATTCAGTGTGTGAGTGTTTGTGAAAGAAAGGGGTTGCTTTGTATGGCAATAAATTATATTAAACAAGAAAAAAGGTTGGGAACCACTGCTATAGAGGTACTTATCATTCAAAGTGTTTGGCTGCTCCTTACAATAGACATAGGCTACAGCAGCACGTAATATGAAGGCTAGTCAGTCTGAAGAAACAAACAGTGGCTCAGAGAGGCACAACATTGCTCCTGCTGAATTAGTCTCTTACATTGACGAAACACGCACCGACAATACTGTTGTGCTGGAAGCTTCCCCCGGCGACCATAGGCCTCTAGAAGGCTCCCGGAGAAACGAGCAAAGGGGCGGGGAGCAAGGGCCAAAGCGCCCACGGGCGCCAGGCCAGGCGCCAGGCGGGAAGTGTTGCCAACTCGCATATATTTTTGCTACATGTTCTTGTATGATCTGAAATATACTGTAATATTCTAGACTGTACTGTTCTGGATATATATAGGAGAAGAGGGCGAGAGAGGGCAGTCCCAGTCATAGTAAGCTAGTGGTAAGTGAAGAGTCCGAGTGAAGTGTACTACTAAGGAAGAATATTAAACTACAGAAGCTGTGCTAAGTGTTTACATATCTCCCTCCCACGGAGTCTCCTGACGGCGACACGGAACCCAAGTAACACGTCCGGCATAACACTGGTGTCAGGAGTATAGGAATTTGTTTTTCGCCATGGAGACTCGTTCCCAAGCTGCCCAGAGGGACGACATGTTGACTGAACTTTTGGAAGCCTTGAGACTACAGGGGGAGAAACAAGAAAGAGCACTCCAAGAACTCAAAGAACAACAAGAAAGAGCACAGCAACAACAAGAAGGAACACTCCAAGAACTCAAAGAACAACAAGAAAGAGCACACCAAGAACTCAAAGAACAACAAGAAAGAGCACAGCAACAACAAGAAAGAGCACAGCAACAACAAGAAAGAGCACAGCAACAACAAGAAGGAACACTCCAAGAACTCAAAGAACAGCTAGAAGATCGCTTCACAGGATTACAGCTACAGCTTAAAGCAGTACAAGATGGAAGTGAGTCAGTGCGAAGAGAAATGACTGATGTAACCACGAACTTGGGACAACGCCTGATAGAAGTGGAGAAAGAACACACAAATCTTCAACAAGAGATGGAGGTGGTACGGGAGACGACACACAAAGAAATATTAGAATTGCAGGGAAAGGTGAACCGTACTGAACAGGCAGTTTGTGACGTAAGTGACAGAGTGAAGGCCCTTGAAGACTGCTTGGCTGGAAACGGACAGCCAGTGCCTGCAGGGGCTAGTTGTACCCAAGATGCTTCTCCTACGCAAGTCCGGGGTAGTTTGGGCCCTGTTTCGCCTGAGTTTATCCCCGCAAGAAGTTCCGCCAGCCCCATGGGTCTGCTGGGTTCGCCTGTTAGAAAGAAGCCTCAGGAGTTTGATGGCAAGGTCTCCTGGGAGGCTTACCGCGCTCAGTTTGAGCTGTTGGCAGCTCGGAACGGATGGGATGACCAAGAGTGCGCGGTACAGCTGGCCACTAGCCTGAAAGGGGCGGCGCTGGAGGTCCTTGCTCAGCTCGACAATGCGACAAAGGGCAGCTACAGCGGGCTGGCACAGGCGCTGGAGCAACGATATGGGACCAAGCACCAGAACGAGCTCTTCAGGGTTAGGTTCAGAACCCGCAACAGGAGGCGCGGCGAGTCTCTTCAGGAACTCGCTCAGGACCTTGAGAGCATGGCGCACAAGGCATACCCAGGTGCCACCCCTGACCTGCTGACGGTTTTGCTGCGTGATCAATTCATCGATGCCCTGGACAGCCCTCAGCTGAAGATACAAGTGAACCAAGCTAAGCCAACATCAATGCAGGAAGCTCTGGCACGTGCCATGGAGTTTGAGTCCTTTGTTAGGTCTAGCTTGTCAAGCTTCAGGGACGACTCGACTTCTGGCTTTAGGGCACGAAAGGGCGCTGTCAGCGACACAGACAGGTTCCAAGGAACGTGCTGGTACTGCGAGAAGGTTGGGCACAAGGAGAACGAATGCTATAAGAGGAAGAAAGAATATGAAGGTGGCGCTAAGAAGAAGCCCAGGGAAGGACCCAAGTGCTGGACCTGTGGAGAAAAGGGGCACTGGAAGAATGAGTGTCGGAAAAATGTGCCCCCGGCGAGGGACCACCACTCGGGCAAGGGAAGAAGGAGAACTGGTTCACGGGGGCAACGACCAGTCTGTCCTGTACATGCCCCGAAGATATCAATGTGCAGGAGAACCACCACGACGGGTTGCCAAGTGGAACAGACAGCGGAAGTGCCATGGGAAGACTTGGGAAAACTGCAGCGGGAGGACCGAGATCTGAGACCAATTATGGAGTGGCTGAGTCAGTCGTCAACGCGACCTGGGTAGGAAGTAATCTCGAGAGAAAGCCCTACCACCAAGAATTACTGGACTCAGTGGGACAATCTTCGGATAGACGACGGGGTGTTGCAGCGACGCTGGGTCTCTCATGATGGTCTTGACCACTACTGGTCCACGGTGTTACCTGTGAAGTCCCGGGAAGGCGTCTTGAAAGAAATGCACGACAGCATCACCAGCGGACACCTAGGGGTAAAGAAGACACTGAGTCGCCTGCGCCAAAGGTTCTACTGGGTTGGCATGAGGAAGGACGTGGAAGAATGGTGTCACGCGTGTGAGGTGTGCTGTGCAAAGAAGGGCCCCAAGAAGCGTCACCGTGCCCCACTGCAACTATACCAGGTTGGAGCCCTCATGGAACGGGTGGCAGTGGATATAGCAGGACCCTTGCCTCTGACGACGAACGGAAATAGGTACATCTGTGTCACAATGGATTACTTCACCAAGTGGCCGGAAGCCTACGCCATCCCTGACCAGGAAGCCACTACCATCGCCAAGGTTTTGGTGGAGGAGTTCTTCTGTCGCTTCGGTGTGCCTAACGAGCTCCATTCCGACCAGGGAAGGAATTTTGAGTCAACAGTCCTTGCTGAGTGCTGCAAGCTTCTGGGTATCAAGAAGACCCGGACCACCCCTCTGCACCCACAGTCAGATGGAATGGTGGAGAGGTTTAATTGGACGTTGGGCCAGGAGTTGGCCAAGCAGTGCAACAATGATCAGTCTTCATGGGATCAGAAGCTGCCTGCGCTTCTCATGGCCTACAGGTCTGCCGCCCACGAGATTACAGGGTATTCACCGGCAAAGCTGATGTTTGGACGTGAGCTGCGATTGCCGGTGGACCTACTGACAGGAAGGCCTCCTGGGGAAAGCCTTCCAAGGGACGCCTCCAGTTTTGGCCGTCAACTAGAGGAACGGCTGGAAAAGGTGCACCATCAAGTCCGAGGTGCCTTGAAGTTCTCCGGGGAGGCCATGAAGCGCGGTTACAATATGAGGGCAAGCCACGTTGACTTCAAGGAAGGAGACCGAGTCTGGCTTTACAACCCGCAGAGGAAGAAAGGACAGTCTCCGAAGTTACAGAGCCCCTGGGAAGGCCCTTACACTGTGCTAGAACGCCTCTCCGACGTGACTTACCGAATCCGGAGAACGGAAAAGACCAAGCCGAAAGTTGTCCACGTCAACCGCCTATGGAGGTACCACGGTCCGGGAAACTACACCTGGAACAACTACAGACACCCAGCAGCCGACGAAAACGCAAGGGACGTCCAGGACCGAGAGGAGGTCGACGACGACGTAGGCCTCCTGGCCCTTTCAGCCGAGGGAGATAACCTCCCGGCTTCGGCAGATGTTCCAGGGACACCCCAAGAAGCGGACGACGACGAGGCGCACCAGGAGACAGACGCGCAGGAGGCAACGAACAGAAGACAGAGACAACGCAGGCGTCCACAGCGATACGACGATTATTATGTTTTTGATTAATTCTCTTATGTTTGTACATAGTTAAGTGTGTGATCGGGACGATCACAATTAAGAGGGGGGGGATAGTGTTGTGCTGGAAGCTTCCCCCGGCGACCATAGGCCTCTAGAAGGCTCCCGGAGAAACGAGCAAAGGGGCGGGGAGCAAGGCGAGCCGTCCGCGCCCCACGGGGCGCGGCCAGGCGCCAGGCGGGAAGTGTTGCCAACTCGCATATATTTTTGCTACATGTTCTTGTATGATCTGAAATATACTGTAATATTCTAATCTAGACTGTACTGTTCTGGATATATATAGGAGAAGAGGGCGAGAGAGGGCAGTCCCAGTCATAGTAAGCTAGTGGTAAGTGAAGAGTCCGAGTGAGGTGTACTACTAAGGAAGAATATTAAACTACAGAAGCTGTGCTAAGTGTTTACATATCTCCCTCCCACGAAGTCTCCTGACGGCGACACGGAACCCAAGTAACACGTCCGGCATAACAATACTGTTGCCCGTTCTTAAACTTTCAAGCCTGGTAAGTTTGTACAGCAGGAGAATGGAACAGCTTGGTACTAAAGTGACAGGGCGGGTGCATTCCATCAAACTCAAGAATCGTATATTGAAATACTTTCCAGACATGGAGGCCTACAATGATGGCAGGGAGTAGTTTTTGGTTTCAGGCAAGCTATCGGGCATGCTTTAAAGAAGGCGTGTGAACATGATACTGATGATGATGCAGTTCATCTTGCTAGAGCAGTACGCATTCTGCGAAGAGATATGATAAAAATGAAAGTCGTCTTTAGTGGCTCATATGACATTCAGTGTCAGAAATCGGTACTATCATCACTCCTAACAATGGTTGATATGGTACTAAATGGTCCTAGCATAAAGGAACGATCTGATTCGCCATCAATATCTCATGCAACAACCACGATGTAACGATTTCATTATTCAAGGAATAGCCCGTGGAAAAATACCGCGGAAGTGACCGCCCTTTTGATTGAGAGAACGGGAACTTAAGTCCCTCACCAAGGCGGGAAACCAGGCAGTCGGGAAACAGGACCTTATTCAAATCATTTCGTTAGTACTGCCAAAGCTGAATTATGTGTGGGATGCATGACCCACTATTACCAAGTGCATGTGTTAGGTTATTAATAAATAATAAACCGTAGCCGTAGGGCGTTTAGCGTAAGTGTTACACAGAAAACGAGATGTCACTGTGGCGAGAGCTGGCATCTTGACCACGGCCGGGGCGCTGAGCATTGTGGGTCTTGCCGCTCCCCGCAACCATCTTCCTCTGAGACTTCACCGCGTCGAGACGTCCCTCACCAGCCTCCCGTGCCAAGTGTCCATCGTGGTGGTTTACCTGCCTTTGTAGTATCCACAAGTCCAGCGTGACTGTGTACTGCAAGGCGAGGGAAGCCCGTGGGAGGTAAGGAGGGCACGGTGTGTTGCAGAAAGGAACGAGAGAGGACTGAAGAAGGACTCCAGGACTCCAGACCACGAGGTAGATCAGGTGTGGCTCCCGCTTCGCCATCTCCAGTTATGTAATCTATTTGCATAGGATGTTTTAAGATAGATAGATAGGTTGCTGTGTGCCTGGGATTAATTAATTATTTCTTTATTTCCAGCGAGTTTCTTTGTTGTTTAAATAAACTTAAGAGCAGGTTTCATCTGGTCTTTGCTTGTCCTATGAGTGTGAGACTGGTCATACAGATAAATATAATAAGGACTAGAGGGGCTGTGACTCTGAGAACTCGATTTTCAGATATTTTAATTTATATTTTTTTATTGCTGAGAATTTACGGGATTTTCGGAAGTCCAGACCTTTCAAGAATCCCACACACGATATCCCAGCTTCTCATGTACAACTGTGAAATACGCAGACGAGAGGGTGCCACAGGAACCCCTAGAGACAGCCAAGAAAGAAACACCTTTACCAGCCTACCTTGGTTTAATGATTCACACAAAAACGCGCAAGCGTGACTTGGTAGACCGCTTGTTCAAACTTGGTTTAAGTATGTCCTATGACAGAGTACTGAGCATGTCGACTGATATGGGAAACAAACTGCGATCACTACGAAAGAGAAAATGCTGTCTCTCCTCCAAACCTAAAAGGTGGCCTATTTACTGCTGCTGCAGTAGACAATAATGACCATAATCCAAGTTGCATAAGTGCCAAAGACTCCTTTCATGGAACTAGAATATCGTTATTTCAGCACCCAAACAGCGAATCAAGAGGGAATCAACGGGAAGTCCACACAGTAAACCAAGAAGTGGTTATTGCCAGCATGAAAAAATCGCTCTCGAAACTACCAGAGTCGGACACCACAGTGCTCTTGCTCTTGGAAAGCTCTACCAGTTCCAAGGCTGGAGGGTCACAACACATAAGATTGTCAACTTGCACAGCATGCCTTGCAAGGGGAATATAGGTGAGCGTATTCGATGGTAAGCAATGTTATTTTGATTCGGACTTTAGATAATTTATTAAGATACCTATATAAAAATACAAAACATTGCAAGTTCCCAAAAGGAGACTAAACACTGGGATGATGAACAGTGGGTGATATTTAGATGGAATGGTCTCTTTATATTAATGAATGTCATAGCATTTTTTTTTTTTTCATTTTTACTTTCTCTGAAGTTTCTCAGGTGACTTGATAATGCTAGGCAGCTAGGCGGATCATAGCTCTTGATGAGCTGCATGAGAACGAGACCATTTTTTGGGCTGCATTCCATGCAAGCAGTCAGCCAGAAAGCAGGGTTGATGAAAACAGGGTGGCGATCTCATCTTTGCTTCCGTTATTCAACGACTCAGCCCATGGAGGTAATAAGGGTGGAGAGGCCTACAGCCCCGAGCGCGCTGTACTGGTGAGTGAAGCCAGTTTTCGTGGTCTCAGCTGTCAAATCGGCCGCCATATTGTTCAAGCCGTGAGGTACGAATACGAGGGTGGAGCTTGCCCTTAGAGTTAAAGTACCGCATCCATGGAGTACCGTAATGTTTTTATTTTCTCTTCTTACTGTTTTACAGCACTTGAACATGCAGGCGTATGAAATCAAAATAAGTTCGTAATTTATTACTGTAAATTTACTGTAACAGGTAAGAAAATACTGTACATGATATCCAAGAAGCGCGGTAATGTATTCATAATCACCAAGAAATGCGGTGAGGACAATTCATAACCAAGATGTGCGGTCTCCTTTACAAATACAAGTAAGAAAATTGTAAGCGGCAAGCATGTGCTGCCAGTCTGCCACACGAACCCTCATGAAATGTCACACGCGGACACGAGGTCTGGCCGGCCGCTCATGGAGGTACATAAGAACATAAGAACGTAAGGAGTCTGCAAGAGACCGGTTGGCCTATACAAGGCAGCTCCTCCATGTGGCCATTCCTCTCCGGCTTGAACAATATGGCCGACTGACAGTTTAGTCGCTTCAAACCGCGAGACTCCATGCCTCCCCCTGACTCATCCCGTTCTGAAGCCATGATTCGACACTCAATGGATGTAGTTAAGAAGGCAGTTAATATCCTCCATCCTCAACAAGTGCCAATAATCACGCTGGATCAAACTCTGTACGGGATAGCAAAGCGAGTTCAGTAGGCATTGCCAGAGAAGTATGGTGAAGAGCACCTTGTTGTCATGTTTGGGGGCTTTCACATGGCAGCCCTTAAAGTCTTTGACAATCTTCTGGATGGAAGTGGATGGACAGTTGCTCTTGTGGAAGCTTGAGTTTCCTCGCCTGAAACAGCCGATTCCTTCCTGAAAGTCACCCATGTGACCCACAATCGTCGTGCTCATCAAGTTACAATTGCCAGTCTGAACTACCTCCATTACAAGGCATGCACACATTACGCCAGCACCAGCACTATGGAGGAAAATGATTAGATGTCCATTGAAGATTGGTCTAGACAGAGGTCTGAAGCAAGTCCTCAGTTTCACATTTGGACCTTGGTACTACTACTGGAAATTACGGTAATGCTCTTCATCCGAGCAATCCGTGAAGCAGACTTTCTATTATACACTGATGCCCTTACCATGATTGTTCCTTGGTTCTTTGCCTTCGATCACACCAACTATGCAAGATGGATTCTAGTTCACTTGAGACATGGTAACACTGAAAGATCGCCATCCCAGTGTTCATGCTGAATTTCTGGCAGGAAACTTCACAATGAAAAAGACAACAACACACCCTTTCTCTGCTATTGCCACAGACCAGTCCCACGAACAAAATAATGCCACCGTGAAAGGTGAGGGTGGAGCTGTAGGACTAACCGAGAATCCATCTGCCCTCAGACGGTGGATGGTATGTGGCCCAGAGATGGCTCGGATCATAGAAGAGTTTGAGTCATCTATGGACGCTAAACAGAAGGCATATAAGGGGCATCATGAACAGAATCTACATGCCCAGCAGGCATTTTACAGAGATGTCGTCACTATTAGATGTCATTGAAGACATGGGCAATCCCTTTCGTGACAGCAGTTCTGATTTGCTCACACTAGACAACCGAGACATCGCTGACCAGGCTGTCATTGACATAGTGAGGAAGGTGGAGAAGCTGGGAAAAGGCCAATAATCCACCTTTGTTGAAGAGCGGCTTATTTCACAAACAGAACCCCTCTTGGACCCCATCAAGCTAAATAAGCTGCCACTTTTCAACCAACTTTCAGCCCCAGAAAAATCTAGAACACAAAAGAAAGTATGTTCCTTGAAGAATGACTTATCTTTTCTCCAGGTTGTACGAGTAGGCTACATTGCATGTCAGATACGGGATGGAGATTTAGACAATTTCTTCAAGCATGAGAATCAAGCATATCCACCTTCACTCTCACATATGGGAAAATTGAGACTTGGAACAAAATCAGATCTGAGGTGTTTCTTGGAGGATGTGATCACCTCAGACGAAAGAGCCAGCAGTGGCGTAGCCAGGATTTATTTATTTATTATTATTTTTTTTTTTTGAGGGGGGAGCATGTTTTAATGTAAAGGTCAGTGGCCCCTTATAGGTAAGGAATTTTAAAAAAATCAACTGAAAACATTTTGTGAGTGTATTCTGAGGCATTAAATGGTGTTCCATTTTTAATACAATATCCTAAAAAAATACATGTTTTATCAAATGGGATGAAATGCATCATGGAAATAATACCGTAAAATAATCATATTATTTTTTAATGAATCTTCCTTCTCTCAAAACAGGAAAATAAGAACCTAAAAAGGTGAACAGAATTAGAATAAGAAGCACACTATATTTTAACATAGAAACATCTAAAGCCTGAATGTCATGAAATCCTAGCAAAATGAAAAAAAAAAAAAAACTATATAATGAATTTCAAACGGTGAGCTGAAGATTGGGCAAATCGTTGGATCACATCTTCTACTGTAGGAGTGTCTGTTCTGTGCATTTGAAGAAGAAGCAGAGCCTTCAAGCGATTCTCCTCCATCGTTGAGCATATTGCCGTTAGAGTTCGCTCAAGTTTTGAAAACATACGCTCAGCCTCTACAGTGGTGATTGGCAATGTGGCTAAAAGCTGAAGAAGCAAATGTATATTTGGGAAGAAAGTACTACACTTGTTTAGAGCAGATAAAGCAGTAGTTGGTCGTTCATTACTTTGCACTTTCTCCCATTTATTTCTCCACAGCTTGAATTCACTTTTGATAATAACTCTGGGGTCTGGGAATAAGGCAGTGTACAAATCCAATGCTGATTGGAGTTGTTCCCACTGTTCTTCCATGCTCAGCGATGATGAACATCAGATACTTGGGATTGGCCAACCAATCTTGACTGCTTGTTGTTGGCGTTCACCAAACCGATGTTCAATATCCTCAATTACAGAGTCAAGAGTCGAATAGTAATAACTGACTCTGTAATACTCTTCAGGCGTTGAATTACTGGTACCAGCTGTTGGTCGGTACATTAATTGATCGTGAAGCTGTTCTGAGTTTGATCAACTCTTTGCCGATACTTTTAGCAACTTCTTTGGCATCAGCAAACAAGCTCGAAAATTCTTCGTCATTCCTAATACTTTTCAGGCAGTTTAAGAGATCAGTAATATTAGACATTGCTTCCACGAGGTCACACTCTACTTTCTGAAGAGAAAGAGTTGCAGATAACATAAGAGCTGAAACTTTCTCAAGAATTAGCAAAGAAACAATAAATTCAGATTTAGAAATGGAATTTTCCAGGAGATTAGCTGTCTTCCTGACATCACTTGAGTGCCAGCTTTTCATTTTGTTTAGAGCTTCCATCATATATGGGAGTAAGCTTTTCAAGGTGATTATAGCTGTGTGCCTCTCAACGAATCGTGTTTCACATAAAGTGGAGAGCTGTTTCTTAAGAGATTGTGTGTTATCAGACATATTGATGCAGTCCTTCAGTAAGTTTGTTCTCTTGGCACTGGATCTGAAACATTTTGATATATCCCGACAATCTCCTGTGCATGCTGAACTGGTAAGATGGAAACAGCTTTAGAAGCACTCAAGTTTAAGCAATGCATAGCACAATGAAAATAGTGAGCATGTTCAGCATGATTTTGGAATGTGGAAGCAGCACCTACTCGTTCACTTGACATTGTATACTGGCACCATCATATCCTTGTCCAATACAGACAAAGAGATCCAGACCAAAGCCTTCGACCGTTTTCAATAGAACTCGTCCAATATGCTCACCAGTTAGAGCTATTTCATCTTCATTTCTTAGATATTCATTTGCTTTCACTTCAGAGTACATGTCTTTGATTGATATTGGTTCTTCATAACAATTCCAAACTCCTAAAGCGTCCTAAAAAACATATCTGCTTGCAATCGCCGTCTGTTCCCTTTTGTGTCTGTCATTTGTTTAATTTGGAATCAGTGACCAATATTTGGCACTTTTTATTCCTTTGATCATTTTCTTTTGTACCAGTGAACCAGCTGCTGAATTTATTCCATTTTGGATTTGTGGTGAATGGTAAGTAGCATTGCCTTTGGCGGTAGAAAAATGGTCATAGATACATGAATCTCCTCCTCTGAACCTGTAACGAAGCAATGCATGAGAGTAAGAGAAAAATCAATTGTGTGTGTGGGGGGGGGGGGGAGGAGGCATGGCCCGTGTGCCCCCCCCCCCCTGGCTACGCCCCTGAGAGCCAGTACGCCTTCTGAGGAAGCTATTATCCTCGATGGTGCAGCTTAATGTGCTGAATCCTGGGTCAGCTAAGAATTTTTCTCACTATGCAAATGTCTTCCTTCCATACCTTGCATCACAACTGCAATTTATGAGGAGTGGATGTCATCTTGGACACCTATAACCAACACAGCCTGAAATCATACACATGCAGCAAGAGGGGAAAGGGCATCAAGAGACGTGTGGAGCCAACCAGTAAAATTCCTGGATTGATTATTGAGGCGTTTTGGTCTTGGCGCCGCAACTGCAGGGTCATATGGCGCCGAATATAAGACTAAAGTTAATAAAGTGTAATATAAAACTATGACAAAAGGTAACTAATCAAAAAGTTAAAAAGGACACTATAAAAGGTCAATAAAACCTACAGGAGGTTGAGGACGCCAGCCTCCTATAGGAAGCCATTAACGTCATGTCCCGGGGAGAATTCCTTCTCCCCCAGCACCAGAGAGAGAAACTCCCATCTCCGCCCCGACATCGGGGGAGGTACCGCTCTTGCAGGTCCCCCAGACTGGGGCACTTGACCAGCAAGTACCGAACAGTCAGGGGGATTAAACAGTCATCACAGTCGGGCTGAACTCCCCGGGACATGAGGAAGCCATGTTTGTTACGACCAGGGATGCACTTCCTCCATCTTTGTCATGGCAATCACAGGCTCCCACCTGCGCTGCCACACCCTCTAAGTGGAAGAGTGCACTGTTAGGGGGGACGAGAAACAGCGGCCCGCGCCACCTCAACAGCCTCCTCATTACCCCGCACAGAGACGTGGGCAGGTACACAAGAAAAAAATATTTGATAACCACGCCTTTTGGCGAGAACCAGCCAACTAAAAGTGGGTGCTCCTAAAATCTTCCATTGCGGACAGGGCTACCTGTGAGTCAGAGTAGACAGTAAAATTACTGACAGGCAAAGTGAAGATGGTACGAATTGCTAAAAGAATGGCAGATAGTTCTGCTGTAAAAATATAAGTTATAGCTGGCAAAGTACCCGAACTGGAAAAGTCTGGACAGACAGCTCCAAATCCTACGCCAGCATCGGATTTGGAGCCGTCCGTGTATACTGGTACAGATGTGGCGTGACAAGCGGTGTGGGACATGAACAACTGTCGATCAGTTCCCGCTGAGTTGCTTGCTTTGTTGAAGTTGAAGTACCGGCAGAAAAGTGTATTTGGGAATTCCCACCGTGTGATAGTGGGTATTTGAAAGACTGCTAAAGTGAAGTATGGTAGTGAGAGGGCCCCAATGACATTGCGGATACAGAAACCAAATGAGCGAGGTGGGAGAGGTTTGTTTCTGTATAATATATCTAGATTGGTGTCTAAGGCAATGGTGTAGGCAGGGTTGTTAGGTTGGTGGGCAGCATGAACCAAGCATAACTGGCGCCACTATAAAAAAAAGTTGCCTGCGCCATGACGGGCTTGGGCCGACCACCAGCAATTTCCACATATTTAGCAATTTCCCTGAAGAAAGCCTACCGGTGCTATAGGCTGAGATGTATAAAAATATATATATATATATATATATATATATATATATATATATATATATATATATATATATATATATATATATATATATATATATATATATTTGGGTAAGGGGTGGCTGAACGGATAGCAAGACGGCCCCGCGTTCAGGAGGACTCGAGTTCAATCCCCGACCAGTGCCACCAAGCTGGGATTTTTCAGCCGCCGCCGAGTGGCTTAAAACTACCCACATGCTGTCCAGAAGACTACCTATCAACCCGAACTCTAGATTCTAGGATTAAAGATGAGCTACGGGTGGGCAGCTTGATCCAATGCAAGATGGCGCCACTATAAACACTCGCCTGCGCCAGAACGGGCTGGGCCGACCATCAGGCCCCACCGGGAAGAAGCCTGGGACCGACCATCAGGATCCACCGGGAAGAAGCCTACCGGCGCAATAGGCGACGACGTAAAAAAAAAAAAAATATATATATATATATATATATATATATATGTATATATATATATATATATATATATATATATATATATATATATATATATATATATATATATATATATATATATATATATATATATATATATATATATATATATATATATATATATATATATATATATATATATATATATATATATATATATATATATATATATATATATATATATATATATATATATATATATATATATATATATATGTGTGTGTGTGTGTGTGTGAGAGAGAGAAATATATATATATAAAGATAGATTGAGAGCAAGGAAGAAAATGAGATAAAGGAGGAATGAAAGACGAGAAAAAATAATGAAAGAAACAACTAAACGGAAAGAAAATATAAAAAAAAAGTGTAAACCGAAGATGGAGAGAGAGAGAGAGAGAGAGAGAGAGAGAGAGAGTAGCAATAATATATATAAAAAAAAAAAAAATCGATAAAAGTACAACACTCCATCCAAACCACTAACCAAGGATAATTTTCATCACTTGCTATCGTCACCTCTAGTTGGGTCCAGCTGGCGAGGGGAGAGGCCACGCCCTCTCCACCTAACGGGTCAGGGGGGTCACCGCCTTACCCGGTGGAGAAAGTTGACGATGATAAGACACAGGTGCCGGCGGAGGTGGTGGAGGGAGTGACAGCTCTCGTGTGACCTGGCATGTGGGTGAAAAAAGTTAATAAGAGGGAAAAGTGTGAGTGAAGAACCATAGACGAGAGAAAGGAAGGAAGGAGGAAGGAAGACAAGTGGAGAGGACGTTGAAAAAAACAGAGCAGAGCAAAGAGCGAGAGAGAAGATTAATATAGGAAGAAGAGGAGGGGAGGGTGAAAAAATAAGAGAGACAATTTTGAGGAAAGGACAAAAGACGAGCGGAAGGAAGGAGGAAGGAAGAGAAGAGGAAAGGACGTGGAAAAAAGCAGAGCAGAGCAAAGAGCGAGAGAGAAGATTAATATAGGAAGAAGAGGAGGGAAGGGTGAAAAAATAAGAGGGACAATTTTGAGTAAAGAACCATAGACGAGAGGAAGGAAGGAGGAAGAAAGGGAAGAAGACGGCGGAAAATAAAATAAAGGAGAGCAGAGAGCGGAGAAAGAGAAGATAGAGGTATAAGGAAGAGGAGGGGTTCTGGGGGGGTAGGAAAGAAGGGGGTGGTGTGGGAGGTGGGGAAGGCTGTCTCCTATATATGGCTTCGTCAGCATTTGTTAATCTGCAAAATGATGATTTCCTAGTATTGTTTTGTTTGTTTATTTGTGTATTTCTGTGTGTGTGTGTGTGTGTGTGTGTGTGTGTGTGTGTGTGTGTGTGTGTGTGTGTGTGTGTGTTTTATACAGATTTACCAAGAGAGAGAGAGAGAGAGAGAGAGAGAGAGAGAGAGAGTTTGTTTTACTTATTTATTTTTTACAGCAGAGACAGTTCAAGGGCGTAAAAATAATCAGATAAAAAAAATTCACGTCAAGATAGCAGCGAGGATAGGAATAACATGACAAATAACACACAGCAGGTATACACTGCTCTTACGACTCACTTCCTCCCAGCTGGTGTTCGCCTGCCGCTGCTCCTCTCTGTGCCTCTCCCCTTTCGTTTCTTACTCCCTTCTTCCCATCCCTCGGCACCGGCAGTAAGTGAACCGTAACTCCTTCGATTCTCTAAAGTTAAGGCAAAGTAAAGTCGACTCACATCATACCTGCAGTGAGATCAAAATGGTATCTTGCTTAACTCTCTCCACATACTCCTCCTCCCTCCGATACTTTTTTTTGTGATCATGTCCCTCGCTCTCCTAGGGTGTGGACTCCTCTTCTAGCCTTATCTGGCTCAGGTGTATTCTCTTATTTTGTATATGTATATAAATGAGGGGCAACACACGACAGGTAAAGGGGAAGGAAATACGTGTTAAGTTGCACTCCGAGCATGTGCGAGCATAATTCCACCACCAGACTAAAGATTCGTGTGTGTGTGTGTGTGTGTGTGTGTGTTACTGTGAGGGTAAAGGGCAATCTTTCTCTCATACCTTAACCTGCAAGACACACACCTGGGTATGGCAGATGACTACCGGTACACATCTCATTCCCCAGGGAACAGAAATACCCAATATTCGGCCTCGCTAAACTAATACTTTCCAGTTTTACTTCTTTCGTCATGGTGTCTACCTAGACCACATTCCATGACTTTCTGTCGTGAAAATAAATTCGTATGATTACTATACCATGTTTTTTCCCGCTTTAACATTTTCGCCAGATGGATCATGAGAGTGACAAGCAGTGTATGACATCAGTTTCACCGCGTCGGGAAACAGTCTGGCGACCACCTGCCCTGCCGGAACCTTCCCTAATTACAGTGTTGGCACGACCCGCATACTCTCGCCAGACCCGCCCCGCCTGTGGATGCGCTGACCTCTACTGACGCAGGGTTGGCGATGGCAGGGGTTGCGGGGAAGCTATCTATTATGGTGCGTGGAATGTTGTTGGGTGGATTGCATGGTGTGGGGAGGGAAGTGTTGATTGTGGTGGTGGTGGTGGTGGTAGTGGTAACGTCCATGTAGTTTGGTGGAGTGTGACGACGATTTTTTTTGTGTGTGTTGATGTGGTGTTAGTAATTCATAGGGGACGTCTATAATAGTAAAACACAGGTGGCGGTGGTGGTGGTGGTAGGGGAGGTAACGTTGTGATAGGAGAGGAAAGAGGAGGAAGAGGAGAAGGAGGAGGAGGAGGAGGAGGAGAAGGAAAAGTAGCAATAGTAGTAATAGTAGTAGTAGTAGTAGTAGTAGTATAGTAGTAGTAATAGTAGTAGTAGTAGTAGTAGTAGTAGAAGTTTAGTATAGGAGGAGGAAAAGCAGGAAGAGGAGGAGGAGGGAGGAGGAAAGGGAGAATTTGAATGAGAGAAGATGGAAATATATCAGACGGTGTGGTGCAGTTGCTATGACTCGCATAACTTGTGTACTTTGGAAATGTTTGGTTCTCATCGTGTGTCCCCACAGGCGTGCGCACCCCAGCTTGCCTTCTTACCTCGAGAGAAGCATGAGCCTCATATTTATTACAATAACAACTCATTACATCATTAACATACATATCGTTCTGAGTAGCAATTCCATGCACTGTTATTTAGCTAATTCCTACTAAAAGATCAATAATTTTATGGTACTTAGTCCTCATTAAAGTATAGAGATTTATAACTCCTCCATCATTTATTCTTCAATTTCCATGGTTTCAATATCTTTTGTCAGCAGACTCCTTTGTTATCAGTAAAAATTCAACTTTGTCTACATAACATGAGCAACGATCCATTAAAGTAAAGAATAATACTTTTGGAATAATATATAATTACTCATTTGTTTGATAGTTTGTAATTATTCCTTTTGTGTTTAGGCTTTTCTACGTACTTATTCATTCATTTACTCATTCCTTTGTCACCATACTCTCTGCATTATATATAAAAACCTACGCTTACAGACCTCAGGTAGTTCAAATTTTGCACCGATAAATAATCTTTCAACTTTCAAGTAAACTGATAAGTAAAGTTGGGAGCATATGCTACAGCTGCACGTGGCGGCGATGCTCATCCCCGACACAGAGCCAGTGTAACATCCGGGTTGCCACAGTTTACCTTCCCCAGGTTTCCCCAGGTAAAAGAAGAATGAACAGGTGGGTGGGCTGCACGCCGACTGACTAGGATGAAATTCGAACCCGTGATCGCACCCAGGCCCGCAGATTCGTAGTTAGGGACGCAAACTACTGCCCCGCGGAAGCGCATAGCAGCTTATTAATTAATTTGAACATTTATATATATTTATATGTATTCTTGCATTTGCAAATTCATTTTCTCACTTTTCGGGAAATCGAAGAAAGGTTCTCATTCGCCTTTTGAGATAGGTAGAAATGTTAAAAAAAAATTTAGACACGCATTTTCAATGACAAAGGCAAATACACCAAAATGTGCGTCACATGATGCAAAATTAATATATATAGCAAAAGAGCTGGAAATCGCCTTAACATGACTTAGGCAGTTTGTTTATGAGGGTGATATATATATATATATATATATATATATATATATATATATATATATATATATATATATATATATATATATATATATATATATATATATATATATATATTATATATATATATATATATCTATATTTATATATATATATATATATATATATATATATATATATATATATATATATATAAAACCCTATTATTGTAGACTACATTCATGGCAGTGCTCGTGGAACCAAGCCACAGTTTACACATAGGCCACAATGGCTCTGCGGAAGAATCATGTCATTTACCCATCAAGAGTGTGTCAGAGCTGAATCCCTACAGGTGCGGAATAGCGGGAGGTATAAGAGGGAGGAGGAGGAGGAGGAGGAGGAGGAGGAGAAGGAGGAAAAGTAGTAGTAGTAGTAGTAGTAGTAGTAGTAGTAGTAGCCAGTGATATGGTTGGATGCCACAGTCATTAGTAGTAGTAGTAGTAGTAGTAGTAGTAGTAGTAGTTTAGTATAGGAGGAGGAAAAGCAGGAAGAGGAGGAGGAGGGAGGAGGAAAGGGAGAATATGAATAAGAGAAGATGGAAATATATTAGACGGGATGGTGAAAAAAAGAAGAGGCGGAAGGAGAAAGAGGAGAAGGAGAAGGAGGAGGAGGAGGCGGAAGAGGTGAAAGGTGGAGTCACACGGCTACTCCAACCGGACTCACCTACCTGCCCACCTAATCCACTTACTTCCACCATCCCAACTTCCCACCACCCCACCACCACCACCTCGTCGACACTGATTGCAGCAAAAGAATCTATGCACCGGCCCAAAGGCACTAACCTGATACTTCTTCACACGGGTCTCAAGTCGCTAAATTGACAACAAGAGAGGTAAGTTGGAAAAAAGTCTCCTTCTCTGACTCTTAATTGACAGAGCTTCAAATGTAATGGATAAAAGGAGTGTGTCTAATTTTCATCTCAATCATTCTATCTATTTCTCTCTCTCTCTCTCTCTCTCTCTCTCTCTCTCTCTCTCTCTCTCTCTCTCTCTCTCTCTCTCTCTCTCTCTCTCTCTCTCTCTCTCTCTCTCTCTCTCTCTCTCTCTCTCTCTCTCTCTCTCTCTCTCTCTCCAATCAAACATACTTTCTTTCTGCCTTAACTAAATTGATTAAACCCATGTCTCTCGT